>NC_141555.1:68298642-68601142 GCF_021556685.1 Rattus norvegicus
AATATTATATAGACAGCAAAAGAAACCAAAGGATATTAGTACCAACCTCTAATATTTGTGTCAATATCAGAATTGGGAAATGATAATTACTGATTATTAATTTAATGAGACAAGATATCATTTGTAATAATTTTTCCTGAATATTTTATGTATTTACATTTCAAATGTTATTTCCTTTCCTTTTTCTCCCATAACATCCCTGCCCGTCTTCTGTGAGGTTGTTCCAATTCCCAACAATCAACTTCAACCTCAATGCTCTGGCATTACACTACATCGGGGATAAAAGCCTTCACAGGATTAAGGCTTTTCCTTCCAATGATGTTAGACAGAGCAACCCTATGCCACATATGTGGCTGGAGTCATGGGTCCCTCGATCTGTACTCACTAGTGGGTGGTTTAATTCCTCGAATTTCTGGTGGGTCTGGTTGGTTGATATTGTTGTTTTTCCTTGGGTTTTGCAAACCACTTCAGCTCATTAAGTATACTCTCTAACAACTTCATTGAACCCCCCTTGTTCAATCCAATGTTTAGCTACAATCATCCTTACCAGTGTCAGTAGGGTTCTTTCAGAGTCTCTCAGGAAACATCCATATTTGACTCCTGTCAACAAGGACTTGGTGGCATCAGCAATAGTGACTGGTTTGTGTGACTGCATATGGGACAGATCCCCTCATGGGCAGTCTCTGGTTGACCCTTTCTTCAGTCCCTGCTTAACTCTTTATCCTTGAATTTCCTCCCATGAATATTTTTTATCCCTTCTAATTAGGAATGTAACATCTGCATTTTGGTCTTCTTCCTGCTTGGGATTAACATGACCTGTGAATTCTTTCTTATGTATTCCACACTTTTGGGCTGATACACACTTCCAATAAATGTATACCATTTGTGTTCTTTTGTGACTGGATTACCTCACACAGAGTGATAATTTCTAGTCTATCCTAAGAATTTTATGCAAACATTGTTTTTGATAGGTTAGAAGAACACACATGTGTAAATATTTCATTTATCCATTACTATATTGAGGGACATCTGGTTTCTTTTCAGCTTCTGACTGGTCAGCAACTTTCAGGAAGACATCCCACAACTGGCACTGTGATTTTTGCTTATTTTTGGTTTTCTGTTGCTCTGATAAATATACTCACCAAAGGCAGCTTGGGAAGGGAAATCTTTATTTCATCTTATCTGTTCCAGCCCATCATCAAGGAAACCAAGACAGGATTGTGAAACAGAAACTACAGAGACTGCTCACTGGCTTGCTTCTAAGCTCACATTCAACTACCTTTACAGAGTCCAGACCCACCCGCATAGGGCGGTGCTGCCCACAGTAGACCAGGCCCTCCAATATCAGTTAACAGTCAAGGAAATGCCACATCTGTTAGGAATTTTTTTGATGGTTGATGTGGAAGGGTCGAGCCCATTATACGTAGTGTCATCCCCTATGAAGGTGGCCCTCGGTGTTATGAGAAGGAGAGAAAGCTGAGTAGGTCATGGATAGCAATCCAGTACTCAGCATTTCTAGGTTGTCTCTGCTTCCTTTCTTGCCTCTAGAGTCCTGCCTGTGTTCCTGCCCCAACTTCTCTCAGTAACAGACTGGTACCTAGAAGCCTAGAGTGAGACAATATCTTTCCTCCTCAAGTTGATGGCTATGATGAGATTATTCTTCTTGTTGCCTACTTGTTCTTCACTTTTTTGAAAGTTGTCTCTGTCTATTGTTCTTAGAAAGATGATATTACATGTTTTCTCATGGGCTCTCTGTCTCTCTCTGTGACTCTCTCTCTGTCTCTGTCTCTCTCTGTATTTGTGTGTTTGAGTGTGTATATGAGATTGTTTGTGTGTGTTTATGTGTGCATGTGTGTGTGTGTTTGTGTGTGTATGTATGGGTGTGATTGCGTGTTTGTGTACGTATGAGTGTTTCTGTGTAAGTGCATGTATGTGTGTGTGTATGTGTGTGTGTGTGTGTGTGTGTGTGTGTGTGTGCTTTCCAGGCTTAAAAAAAATCCCCAAGGTTGTAAATCTCAGCAGGAGCCTAGAGAAGGAAGATGAAGGGGAGAAAAGGGTGAAAAATCATGTCATTTGAGTTAACCCCACATTGAGGTCAGCCACATAGTGGACCAAAAGTCACATAATGGCAGAGGAGTCATAAGAGCAGAGAGAGAGTAAAACTCAAAGTGTGAAGGAAAATGTGGTTAAAACTAAGATAGAAGGGAGAAAAAGAAGACGGTGCACTTAGAGAAGTGGACAGATTTTAAAAATCTGCCATATGTTGTTAAGCTCTAAGTACATTTAAAAAAAATTATAATGTTAAAGTGGAAGGGAATTATTGGGAAGAGGGAACGGATAGCCAGAGTGTAGTGGGGATAGGGGAGGGTTCTGAAAAGAATCCTTTGGAAGATCTGAAGAAATATGTGACACAAACAATTAAAGTGCCCTGTAATTTACAGGTAAATTCCATACTTACCTGCATACAGTATTATGTCTACCCATATTTCAAAAATAAAATTACCTCATCTATTTCATCCTGTTTTACTGCATTTGATCTAATAAATTCCTTGTAACCAGAAGTGCTGGTAAATTTTAAAGACATTTAAAATATGACTGGTCGATATCGGGTTTGTCATGTTTATCACAACTTTGGAAGCAGGTCCAGGAGCTAATTTTTCCTCGCTCTATGCAAAGAATCCATAATTCATGATTTCCATTGACTTCAATACAATGTATTTAATCCTGTCAAATTCCAGTTTTGTTTGAATAAATTTGACCCTCCTCTAATTGTGGGTTTTGAGAAAGCTAATTTTGGTGTGCTCTCCAGTGGGCTGCCTCGGAGAGAGAGGTTAGAAGTATTTCTGATACGGAGAATGGCTTAAAGATAACCAAAGGAAAGATAGGAGTTGGGAAAATAACCACCAAGGATGTTGATGACTCAGAAACGAAAGACGTTTCAGAAAAAAAAAAAAAAATTCAAGAAAAGAGCTACTTGGGCAGATTGTGACTCGAGTCATCAGAATATTTGGGTGGGGACATTATTTTGGGTCTCCACGAGGGTACATGAGAAGCTAAAACCTAGATGCTGGAAGTTTCTAAGCCTAACTAGGGAAGGAACTGGCCTGAGAGGACTTCTATGACGTAAGCAGAGCCTGGATGATGTCACAGAGCGGAGATTGCGCACCTCTTCCACTTGGGGGCGGTAGACTCCCTTGACGGTGGGTTCACTATCTTCGCAGCCCTGCGTGAAAGCCAGTTCAGCTCCTGAACCCCACAATTGTTTTACAGGCTTTTGGTACCTGACCGGTTTCAGAAGACAGAATCTGGACGACTACGACATTTTCTTTCGGTAAATAAGTTTATGAAGATAACTGGGACCCTTGTAGCCCAGAAAGCAAAAAGTTTTCCCTCCTACAGCGAGTAACCATATATTCTAATGCCTTCCACGTGTGAGAGCTGGGTGGATGGTCTAGACTAGTCAGTCTCCGGAGTTTATTTTCCTTTGCTAACAATATCTAATTTATAATTCTACTAAAATGCCAAAGCTCCTCTCTGTGCCTGTGCATTTTAGGAGATAATATTCTATTTTGGTTTTGTTTTTTTTTTTTTTTTTAGTTTTTTTTTTTTTTTTTTTTTTTTTTTTTTTTTTTTTTTTTTTTTTTTTTTTTTTTTTTTTTTTCGGAGCTGAGGACCGAACCCAGTGCCTTGTGCTTGCTATGCAAGTGCTCTACCACTGAGCTAAATCCCAAGCCCAGGAGATATTATTTCCAAATGGCTGTTGCCTAGAAAAAAGACTCTTGGTGTGTTCGAAGATGCAAGAGTTTCGTGGAATAAACCTGGGGCTGGGACAGGATGCCCAATACAGGAAGCCAGTGGACTGGTGTAATTTGTCTCTGGGCAGATACTTGTGGATGTTCCCACATAGCTCATAGTTAGAGGGTAGAAGAGGGGTGTGGACACCCTTCTGGCTCCTTTGCTATCCTTTCTATGTTCTGCTTACTTAAAGTGTGGAACAGGGATACTTAATCCCACACTGACCTAGCCATTGAAGGAGAGGTTCCTCAGCACAGGCAAAGTGCCTCGGGCTGAAGAAATGTGTCTGAATATGTTATTCTGAGCTGTAGAGAACCATTTGTTCATTTCCCTTTAAACTTTAGATTTTGATTTTTGAGACAGGGTTTTTCTGTGGGTAGCTTTGGCTATCCTGGAACTAACTCTGTAGACCAGGCTGGCCTTGATCTCACAGAGGTCTGCCTCCCTGTGCCTCTTGAGTGCTGGAATTAAAGGTGTGCTCCACCATTGCCCAGCCGTCCTATGAACTTCTGATTATGACAGAATTAGATACAGATGCTCAAACCTGTATACCATCGCCTTCTTCACCTGCTCCAAAGTTCTCTTAGAAAAGAGCCTTGGTCTAGTGCCCTCCCCACCCTAGCCCCATTGTTCTTGCAGGCACTCATATGACAGAGGCAGCAGCATTGTGTCTGGTTTAAGCAGGCAAGCTCTTCAAACCCAAGCCATGGGCAAGTATGAAGCCTGAACACAGAGCGATAGCCACAAGACAGTGGACCAGGAGTGCTGTGGCCTACCACACTAGGTCTGCAGCCATGAAGGAGAGGATGTCTCTGAGAAGGATGAGCACACCGTCCTTCCAGAGTCAGAGGAGGAGGAGGCCTTCTCTCAGGACCTGGGGAACATTGTGGGATACAGAATTTCTCATGGATGGAAGGAAGGTGATGAGCCCATCACCCAGTGGAAGGCTATCATTCTTGATCAACTGCCAACAAATCCCTCTCTCTATCTGGTCAAGTATGATGGAATTGACTGTGTATGCAGACTGGAAATTCACACTGATGAGATGATTTTAAAGCTTAAAGTCTTGCCTCACAAAGTAGTGTTTCCTCAAAGAAAGACGCCCATCTTGCAAGTGCCATGGTTGGCCAAGATGTGGAGCAAAAATTTGAGGGCAAACATGGCTCTAAGGACAACTGGAGCGGGGTGGTCCTAGCCAAGGTGCTGTTCATGAAGGACTGGTTTTTACATCACCTACGAGAAAGATCCAGTCCTATACATCTACCAGCTCCTGGATGATTACACAGAAGGTAACCTCCGTATCATTCCAGAGACTCCTCCAGCAGAGGTGAAGTCAGACGTTGACAGCAACATCTTAACAGGTCAATGTTTGCAGTACACCAGAGGCGACGGGTCCAAAAATATCGGCAAGGTCATTTACCAAGTTCTAGCCAACCTTCTTTGTACTTCATCAAGTTTGATGGCGACATCCGCATCTACATCTATAATCTGATGGAAAAGATCCAATAAGGTGAAATTCACAAAATGTGGGGGACATAGATGGATAATTTATAGGATTGGGGGGAAATGTTTGTTTTTCTGTGTTTCAGACACCCAAGGGCCTTTGACAACCCCAGTATCTTTTCCAGTGGAATTTGTTTTTTGTCTAAAAATTAAAATGTGCAATGTGACGTGTTGTGTGTGAACACTTTGGTGGAGGAGATGGGCTTTGGTGGATGGAACATCGAGAGGAAGCAGGAAAGGTCGAGGCTGTAACAGTGAGTCTAATGTCACGTAGGCTAAAAATAACAGGACTGAGCTGGTCTGGTCTTTAGGGAGAGAAAAGAACTGGAGATGAGGCTTAGAGGAGCAGGGATGGCACGAGAAAAAAAGAGATGGATGTTTAGGAAGCAGTGGAGAGGGGCCAGACATAGATAGACTCTCTGAGGTGAAGTTTGAGGGAGAAACAGACAGTTGGGGTAAGAGTGGCAGGTAACAGGGAGATGGTCTTGGAACTCAAGGGGAAACCCAATAAACTGATCCAAGCAGACTCAGAATCAGAGAAGATCGGGGATTGTTTGACTAACGAAACCTAATGAAACCTGTTTCTCATCTGTAGATTATTATTTTTAATTATGTGGGTGGGGAGAGGGCATGAATAGAGGAGACCACAGAGACAAGAATAGTCAGGTCACCTGGACCTGCAATTAAAGGTGGTTGGGAGCCATTGGACATGAGCTCAAAGAAACAAATCCATGTCCTCTTTCAAAGCAGACGAGCTCTTGATCCATTGGTCATCTCTCCAAGCCACAAAGTCATCTTTTTAAATACATCCAACCTTCACATGCAGAGAAGAGACCAGGATGAGGGTAAGAAAGATTAAATTGATGGTGATGTGGAAGAAAGACTAACGAACACATGAGGGAGTAGAGGACACTGAGGGACGAAGGAATTCCAAGATGGAGTTCTCAAAAAGTGAAGCTGGACCCAGGAAGAACAGAAAGGGTCTAGAATGAGTTGAACTTCGGCTGCATCCATATTTGTCTCTTTGGTTCCTTAAAAAACAGCCAAACCATCACTACAGAAGGTGGATGTGAGATGGAGGCTTCCCCAGGGGACATTTTGACGAGAATAACTCAAGAGTAGTGAATGCCAAACTAAGTTTATGTCTATTGATTCCTGAAAGTATCATAAATCCCATTATTTTGTATGATCAGTAAAAAGTAATTTAAAAGAGAAGATGAGGATGCCACTAGCTTCTGCCAGGTGTTACCTGGATCCTGTGTTAAGCTTCCCTGAGCACTGATTGCCTCTGTTGCATCCTGTAATATTTTTTGAGGTCTCTGCTCAATGCACCTTGATGACCACAAAGAGCTCCTGCACTGGTTTGTCTTGCCTGGCTCTCCTTCGACTGGATGGCTTCCTACACACCTGTGGGCCCTTTTACCCTATCTAGCCCCAGGAAGTTCCCGTCTTTTACTCACATGTAATCTTATCCTCAGAAAACTCTTGACGGTGCCTCAATGCAGAGGTGCTGAGCTCTTTCCTATGCCATTTGCCGTGACATTAAAATGCTTTGTGGTTCCTGACCATGAAGGTCTCTCCTCCTGAGAAGACCCTGTATACTCCATGGGGTCCCCCTGTGCCACATCTATACTCCAAGAGGGTCTTTGGAGGCAACCTTATCATGGATTCATTCATTGCTGTTTCTTCTCTCAAGAATAAGTTTCTCACTGCAGGACTTGAAAATACTTTCTATCATTGATTAATTATGCTATTTGGGGGTTTTTATAGTGATGGCTTATCTGACAGGTTTATTGCTGCGAAAAGACACCATCACCAAGGCAACTTATAAGGGACAACATTTAATTAGGGCTGGATTACAGGTTCAGAAGTTCAGTCTATTTTCATCAAGGCAGGAAGCATAGAATCCTCTAGCAGACATGGTGTTGGAGAAGAAGCATATCACCCCCACAGTGATATGCTGCCTCCAACAAGTCCACACCTACTCCCACAAGGCCACACGTCCTACTTGTGTCACAATATCCATGGGACAATCACATTATAACTACCACCCTGATTTTATGCCAACTTGACACAAGTTAGTATCATCAGAGAAGAGGGAGCCTCAGTTGAGAAAATGCCTCCATAAGATCCAGCTCTAGGGCATTTTCTTAGTGATTGGTGGGGGAAGGCCCAGCCCACTGTGAGCGGCACCATTCCAAGGCTGGTGGTCCTCAGTTCTATTAGAAAGCAAGCTAAGCAAGACATGAGGAGCAAGAAAGTAAGCAGTGCCACTCTATAGCCTCTGCCTCAGTTCCTGTCTCCAGGATTCTGTCCTGTTTGAGTTCCTGTCCAAACTTCATTTGGAGATAAGCAGCACTGTAGAAGTTTAAGCTAAATAAACCCTTTCCTCCCTAACTTTCTCTTTCTTCACACTATTTCCTTACAACAATAGAAACCCTATGTGAGACAATTTCTTATAGAAACAGTGTGTCTAGTAGAGCCACAGACACTTACCTCATAACCACAAATAGAAATGTATAGACACTTTGTTTTAATATAAAGGTAAGACTTGCTCATGTACTGACCTGTGACTTTCTAGTTTGCTTCCTTCTCTCCCTGATGAATGCCATGATAAAAACTAACTTGGGGAGGAAAGGGATATTTGCCTTAGAGTTTACAGACCATCACTGAGGGAAAACAGAACAGGAGCTTGAAGTGGTAACAAGGACCACTGCTTGTTGGCTTGCTCCCTCTCTCAGTCATTGTTCTGTTGCTGTGAAGAGACACCATGGTCAAGGCAACTAGTATAAATGAAAGCATGTAATTGGAGGCTAGCTTACAGTTTCAGAAGCCTGGTCCATCATGATGGCAGGGAGCAAAACACTGGAGCAATAGAGAGCTACTGCTCTGTAAGCAGAGAGAGAGAGAGAGAGAGAAAGAGAGAGAGAGAGAGAGAGAGAGAGAGAGAGAGAGATAGAGAGCGCTAAGCATGGGGCTCTTGAAAACTCTAACCCCAACCTTGTCGACACACCCACTTCCTCCAATGAGGCCACACCTCTTAATCCTTCTAATCATTGAAAATATTGTCACTCCCTGTTAACTAAATATTCAAATATTAGACTGTGGGTGCCTTTCTTATTCAAACCGCCAAACTCCCCATGACATGCTCCCTTACTATTTCTTACAGCCTTAAAGGCTCTTCTTTTTATACATAACTACTGATGAACTTGCCCACAATGGTGGGCCCTCCCACAACAATCATTAATCAAGAAAATGTTCCATAGACTTACCCAAATACTAATCTAATGGAGGCACTTTTTGAATTGTTCTCTCTTCTCAGTCGGCTCCAGATTGTCAAGTTGGGAAAAAAAAATAAAAAAAAAAATAAAAAATAAAAAGTGAGACCCAGAGACCCAGCATTGTAATGTTTCTCTTACTCCATGTTACATCCGCACCACCAGCCACTCTCTTCTCTCAGTGTATAGACCCACTTCCCTGTATGGCAGAACTGAAGAGTAACTACTCTCACCAACATGAATACTCGAGGATATGTGACAATAATTGAATACATTCTACAGCTCCCAAAGCCAAGCAAAAGCATTTTAGTGTGTGCTACACTTACTGGGAAACTGTCAGTCACTGGTCATTTAATGGGTCACAGTAGACCACAGAACCAAAAAGTCACAACCTACATATCATCTCATCACAGCAGGAGACATAGCCCTTTCTCAAAACCCATGAATCTATCTGTAGGCTTAGATTTTTTCAAAACCTACTTTATTTAGGGTTCTTAAACACTTCAACCACCCTTCTAGCCCACCAACCAGATGTAGCAGAGAGAGAAAGTTACTAGGAAAAGGGAGAGAGTTGTGGACCTATTTAGAAGTAATTCTTTGGGGCAACTTCAATCTTCATTGTGCAGTATGGTCCAATAGCAAACGCAAAACATGAATCAGTAGCAGTGCCTTGATCTCGCAGAGACCACAGGCTCTAACCAAGAGGAAGCAGCAGAAGCACCCAGAAGCAGCCCAAATAGCTCAGGTTCTTTTGTGCATTTCTCATTATGGAACAAAGACCAGCAAAGACCATGGAAGCCTTGCAAAGTGTAGCAATGTAAAAATGGCCTCTCCCTCTCCTTGGGATTACATTTAAGTTCTCCATAAACATGCTGTCCTCCTTCAAGTGTGTGCTCCAGCGAAATATCACATGCCTTCTCATGTGTCTGCTTCAGCAAAACTTCCACTCCTGACATAGATTCCAGAAAAGCATCCTGTGACACAAGTGAGTTTCCAAAGAAACCAAAATTTCTCCACTTCATCTAGCCTTATCTCACACTCGTCCATGACATCACAAAACATATAATGGCAGTCTTGCAAGGGTCCTAGGTCCCAGCTCCATCAGCCACTGGAGCTTCTGCAATTGCACTCTCTGAATCTCAGTCCCTTTCGGGAGCACAACCTTCAGTTATCCCCGTAAACATTGTGCTCTCTCCATCTTTGCTCTCAGCCAATAGATGTCCAACTTCCAGCCAACTCAACTGTGACCAGAAAAACCCTCATCAAGAAAATCAATGAATTTGACTTGAATTTTTTCCCTGACAGAATGGAGTGTTCTCCCTGCATGGTTACACTGGTGTCTGAGTCATCTGTAATAAAACCCACTACTATTAAGAGCAAAGTCACAGGAACTATGACAAATAGCAAATCATACAACAAGCATCACAGTTGGCCAAGCCTTTTCTGCAGCTTTATTGAAGTATAATTTACATACTTAAAAAATCCATTTATTTTAAGTGTGTAATTTAATGATTTTAAAGCAAAACTTATAGCTTCCTTCCCTTTTTTAATACTCATTTCCCACTAGTTCATACAATATTGAAGTCTATTAAAAACACAGAAGTGAAGTCAGGAGAAGGACCAGAGTGGGAAGCAGCAAGGTTCTTGATTTGCTAAGACAACAGATAC
Organism: Rattus norvegicus; assembly: GCF_021556685.1. NCBI lineage: Eukaryota > Metazoa > Chordata > Mammalia > Rodentia > Muridae > Rattus > Rattus norvegicus. Next base: position 68,308,887 of record NC_141555.1, read on the forward strand.
ATTGGCAGAATCTTCTGGATAAAACCACTTGCGAAACATTGTGTCTTCTCTTAGCATGCAGCCTCCAGACAAACAGTTTAAAGGATTAAGTCATGGTTCTTCCTACATCAAATCCGGACCTGACCTAGTATGGTCAGCATCACTTTTGGCCACTTTCATGTTAATCCCATTCATCACTCTTACAAGTTGCCTAGCTACTCACATAGTAAACAAACTTATTTTGGTTCTTAATTTCATACGTTTTGGTCCATGGTCACATGACCATGAAAGAGGCACCATAGAGCTCAACTGCTAACCCCCCTGGCATCCAATAAGCATCAACACAGGAGGAGACCAAGGACAAAAAAACACCCTCCAAGACATGTCCCAAATGACCAAGTCTCTTAATTTCCTATCTCCTAGTTTCCCACCACCTTCATACACATCCATCAACAGATGAATTCATTGATTACAGCCCACAGGGTCCAATCGATTTTCAAAGTCCCACCTTTGAACATTGTACTGAGACAATGTGTATCTTAAACCCATAGGGTAGGGCCAGAAGGTTGAGTCAGAGGTCTAAACTTCACCTCACACTAGAAACAGCTGGGTAGGTTTCTCAACATCTCCTATTTCTTTCTGGTACTGAGCTACAACATGTCTGGGTAGCGAGGGTTTAACTGCCAGACTCTCTCCCTAGCCCCTTCCATAACTTTCTGTCCCAACTCCCCTTTACCTTTCTTTTTGAAATTTATCAAGTATGCTTGACAAGTGGAGACTGTATACATTTGAAGTATGAGGTGTAGAATTCTGATCACATTATACATTGAACAGATATTTTAAGATTAAGGTCTCTCTCTCTCTCTCTCTCTCTCTCTCTCTCTCTCTCTCAGATCAACTGTCTTAACATACTCCACATACACAAACCCCAGTGACAATCAGTTCACCATTCCCAGGCTCTAATGTGTTGTTCATCCTGTAACTGAGAGATGTTGTACATTCTGTCCAATCTACTTCTCAAAAGGGAAAATGAGCACACCAGTCACCGGTTAAAACCCTCAAATGTCTCCATGTCACTGAGGGTAAGTTGGAAAGCCCCTCTGTTGAAGTCCCTCTGTTGATAGACAGATGCTGTTCCAGAAAGACCAAAAGCCATGACAAACCATCCCGAGCCTGGGAAATCATAAGTTTAGCTTCTTGTGTTTGTAAACTTTACAGAAAATGGGGTTTACAAGCAAGGAGAATGTAAAATTTCATGTTGCTAGAATATTCAGTCACATAGGTTATAGAGCGGCTGAACTCAGGGTTCGACAGGGGTGTGGTTGGGGGATTCATGTGTGTGTAAGAGTTGAGTGCTTGTCCCAAGTGTGAGGGCACATACCTGTGTACATATGTGCAGAGATGAATAGAATATGCATTCTCTTCCTCACTACTCTCCGTCTCTCAGCGAACCACAGCCCACCATTTTGATTAGTGTGGCTCGCCAGGATACTCTTGGCAATCCACCTGCCTTCCCCCTACAATGTTGCAGACATGATTAGCCATGCCTGGAGTTTTGCATAGGTGCAGAGAGAATTTGAACTCTTTGGGCTTTCAAAGCAAAGACTCTTTCCCACTGAGCTATCTTCCCAGTCCCCATCATGATATGGTCTATTGCAACTTTCAAGCCCTGCCTTCTGCTGTGTGTGTCTGTCTGTCTGTCTGTCTGTCTTTTTCTCTCTTCAAGTAATGCTGAGTTGATCAGAGGTCATAGTTAACCAATTTATGCTAGCTGCAGCATGCATCTTGCTTTCTTGATTCTGTAGACTCATAAACCGTGCAGAGATGTGCCCCATGATGAATCATACCTGAGTCTGACAAGGAACTGATTTAGATGAGATTTTTGATTCAGAAGTGACTCAGCACTCTGAAGTACTTGGCTATGAAAATGATTTGGCATTTTGAATGCCAGAGGGTAGAATTGTATTGAGTTCTGTTCTCTTTAAAAAGATATGCTGACATCTGCTATGTAAATGGCATGGTGGGTTCCATGGGAAGGAGGAGGAGAAAAATTACTCTTTAGGAAGAACTTTATGAGGAAAAGGTCAGAACCACAAACAGCCATTATAGCCATGATCATGCCTTGAAGCAGAAATGAAAAACCTCTGGTGCTGATGGGGAACTTCCTTAGGAGAGATGGTCGCCAAAGGGAGCCGTTTTGTCCTCACTCTTTCCGCTTCAGTGGCTCAGCATGGGCAGCAACAGCATTTGTTCTGGGAAAAGCTAGATCTGACAGAGCCCCTGAACTGGCCCTTCTGCATCTTAAACCCTCTGGAGGACCAGTCTTGCAGCTGGTCCTAGTTGGGCTCTGATCCCTGCTGGGGACAGAGTCTAGTGAGTGAGGCCCAAGAAGTGGAATCTAATCCCCCATCAATTGTTTTAGAAGTGTTTTCTTTTTCTCATGAATCACTTTAGAACAGGGCTATTTATCAAGGACCACTGGTCCATGTAATTCATCAGCTAAGGAAAATGCTCAAATGGCTTTCTTTCTGACTAGCAGAATTTTAAAAGGCTGTAATTTAATTAGAGGCTACTCATGAGAGGGACACATAAGCCTAATAGAGCATTTTATTTAGTGGGGTAATGACACCTGAGGCACAGGAGATACATGTGTGTGTGTGTGTCTGTGTGTGTGTGTGTGTGTGTGTGTGTGTGTGTGTGTGTGTGTGTGTGTGGTGACAGCAGTAACACTGTCAATTTCACCCTTTCTACTCTTCAGGTTTGATGCTAACTTGGAACTTTTAATGTGAGTTCAACCTCTCCCATCCATCTTTGCCTCCTTCTCTTTCCCTCATACTTCTCTCCTTTTCTTCATCCTCCAGGGAAGGACACCAGCTTTCAGTTCACAGGGTAACAAAGCCAAAGTCTTGAAGATTCAGCCAGTCTTCTCTGTACATCAGAGGCTGCAATCAGAACATGTCCACCTCTGAATAAGTTCTCCTGATAAAAGAGACACTCTGTTCTGGGTGTAAGCACAGAGGCATGTGGGGGAAAGGAGGAAAAGGAAAAAAAAGAAGAAAGAAGAGAAGGAGGCAGCTCTAGGAAAGCCACAAAAACACTGCATTCAATTTTTTTTATTTATTTACTTTATGAGTACACTGTAGCCGTCTTCAGACACACCAGAAGAGGGCATCAGATCCCACTACAGATGGTTGTGAGCCACTATTTGGTTGCTGGGATTTGAACTCAGGATGTCTAGGAAGAGCAGTCAGTGCTCTTAACCTCTGAGCTATCTCTCCAGCCCCTTGATTATTTTAACTTTGTAGTCCATAAGTCCGAGCTCTTACTTTGAAGGAAATTCCGGGTGTGTGTGTGCACATTGTATATTATTAATCCGTTGCTGAAGTGTAGAGACAGGTGGATCCTGGGGCTTGCGGGGGCAACCTATCTAGCCTAACTGGTGAGATCCAGGACAAAGGGAGACCTTGTTGCAGATGATGTGGGTGGTGTTCCCGAGACTGACACCAGTCTTTCAGCCTCCACAAACATGTGCCACAACCGTGAGTACACATGATGCATACATTACAAAAATGAAAAATGAATTGTGGAAATTCAATAAATAAAGCTCCTTTCCAGCTGGTGGGGTATAGAGAGGATTGCTTCTCCTAGTATAGTTATCTCTGAAGAGGAAGTCAATAAATGGCTCAGACAAGAGCCTTTGAAATATCAGCTGACAACCCAGGGCCCAGACCTCCTCTCTGGCAGCAATTACCTTCTTAACATGGCTCCATATTGTCTCCTGGGACCCAGGTTTACCGTTCCCATAGCTCTGCCCTACTTTGAGCCTAAGAACCCAAAGTGCTAGCAAGAAAGTAGGGGAGAAACGACACGAAGGGTTGGAGAGGAGGCTGCCAGTAATCCAGTCATATACACAGGCCATTCTGATTGGCACTCAGTCCAAGGATGCCAGGCAATATCACTGAGATGGATGCCCAGGAGGCAAAGGCATGGTTTTATAATCGAATAGGTGGCAGGCTTTACCACAGTAAGTTCAGCCAGCTGTGAACACAGTCAGAACACTGAAGAAGATGACACCTGTCTGTGAACTGTAAACTCCTGAGTGCGTGTGCATGCTTATGTTGAAGGACTGTGTGTCTATGTGTGTGTGCGCATGTGCATTGTTATTTAATCTGGGTTTCTTTCTTTTATTTTCATATATTATTAGTCCTGGGACTACTTCATGACTTAATAAATCTTACCAATATTTCTTCCGCTGTGCCTGTTAGCTCTGAAAACCCCTGCTGGTCACCCAATGATGTGCTTTACCTTCTCAATTATTTCAGGGGTCTTGTGGGTGAGACCCTTTCTGTGAAGCCCAAGAGACAAGAAGAGAACAGAATCCCCACCTAGGCATAAGACAGCGGGTATAACATTGTCTGAAATGATTCGGTGTGGGCGAGCACGCGGATAAAAGAACGTGATGTGAGAACTGAGCGCAAGCTGGACACACAAATGGGACATTCAACCCCACACAACCCACCAACAAACAGTGCCTGTGGGTTTAGGTTTAAAAGTACCCTTCCACGGAGAGCCCAAAGGAATCAGTACTGAGTCTGTTGGGATATTGGGGAGAATAGAAAGCCTTTGCCTCCACTCTCAGTAGAAGAGATGGCAGTAAAATGGGTTAGTGATGTGTAGGGTTATTGGCAGGAGCAGATTTAAAGAAAAGAACTTGACTCATCGGCTTTGATTAGAAATCTTTATTATCGCACATGGTGGTTATTAGATAAAGATGGTCACACATCCTCCGTTCAGTTACAATGGCACTTTCAGCCCATATCAGCTGGTTATGTGTTCATGGATTAAAAGACTTTTAATAATATCTATTAAAAATTTTTTTGCTCTCTCCCAGGGCAAGGTAGTAGCAAAACTCGCTGTATGGCCATTATCTGAAGCCTGGACCAGAACGATAATGGCCCAAGTTTTACAAGGCAGTTGGGAACGATCATTATACACCACAACTGACAGCACAGCTCTGTTACGTGATCACCTGGAGTGCTGGAATTAACCTTGTTTTTGGGACCAGCAGATACCCGCTGTGCCCACTTGGATTTCTCTGGGTGCAGGTCTGTCTCTTGTGGCAACAGGCAGGGAGCGTCCTACCAGCAACTCATAGGAGCAGCAGGAGGACACCTCATGGGAACCAGGGCAGGAGAGAAGAGAGGAAAGTGTCCTTCTCTGGCTTATAGACAAGAGGGCAGAGACCTGAGTACCTGCTTCTAACTGAGTACAGAGCCACTCCCACCATGTGTGTATGAACTCTGCTGGAGTCTCCAGTCTATGATCATATTCACTTTTGGTCCATCATTTCGCAACAGAAGAAGACACCCAGCTACATCTAATGTGACACTGAGAAGCAGGCCGGTTACGGCGTGGAGGACAAGACTAAGTAGCATCAACACAAACATACACTTACATGCATACAGACATGCATGACACATATATCCGCATGCATATGCACACCACGAATAAGTGCACACATTCATATATGCACGCATAAGCATATAAACATGGAACGCTCTGATAATTTAATAAATACACATACATATTAGTGTGTGTGCACTTAGTTTCACACATGTGATATCTTTATACTGTATATATACAATATAATATATATATCAATACACACACACACATATATATATACATAAATATATATGTATATATATATAAATATATCACATATACACACACACTATATCCTAGTTTTGTGGCATCTGATTTCTGTATTCACCCTCGAAAGAGTCAGCCATTTGGTGCCCATTCCTAAAGCTTTTTCTTTTAAAATGCATGACTGCAATAAGCAGGTCACTAGGTCAGTAAAGTGTCTGCTTCACATATTAATCTGCCTCTCTACAGCTTTGATAAAACCCTCTAGCCAAAAACAACTTGTAGAAGGAAAACATATCTTTGGCTTGCACCTTGGCTTACCAGCTTATGTTGGCATTCAGACAGGAATTCAAGGAGAAAACTATAAAGGATTACTGCTCACAGCCTTACTCAATAGCCCATGCTTAGTTGGCGTTCTCATGAAGCCCAGACACCCTGGCCTAGGAATGATGACACCAACAGTAGGTTGGGGCCAGCTTCATCAACTGTCAGTCGAGACAGTCTCTCACACAGTAGGACACAAGCCAATCTGATGGAGGCATCTCTTCAGTTGAGGTTCTCTCTTCTCAGGTGACTCTATGTCAAGTCTCTTCTAAGTTATGTCAAGATGTCAGTGAAAACAAACCATGATACCTCATAAGCATGAAGACGTGGGTTTGATTCCTAGAACCCACATCAAAATGTGAGTGGAGAAAGCTTCTAATGGCAGTTGGGGAAACAAGGACAGGATCCCCAGGATCTGCTGACCACCACAGCTGGCATGATTGGTAAGCTCCTGGCCAATTAGAGACCCTGTCTCGAAAAAACAGACAATACCAGAGGATGAGGCCTGAGGTTGTTCTCTGAGTCTACCTGAATGTGAAGTTATATACACACATCTGCACACATATGCATCTACACACACCCATGCACAGACCTTAGATAAATAGATGATAGATGTCAGATAAACAAATGATAGATAGATAGTAAATAGGCAAATTATAGATAGACAGATAGACAAATGATAGTAATAGATAGATAGAGAGATAATACATAGATAGTAAGTAGATGGATGGATGGATGGATGGATAAATGGGTGATAGATGATAGACAAATGATAGATTAGATAGATAAGATAGACAGCCAGGCAGACAGACAGATAAGATAAATAGACAGCATTGTATTTGAATGCAACTACTACAGAGCAGATTGGAGTCCCCCTCCTTCCCTTTCAGAACATAACCTGTGTCACAGGGGAACTCACAACTTCCCCGCAGGAAACAAGCATCGTATTCCAGCAGAGAGGTGGAAACAGATGTTTTTGTTTTCCCTATGCCTTCGTGGGTCAGCACTGTGTATCACAAGATGAAAAACATGCCATCGTAATTAAGTGTTAATTTCGTTGTGGCAGAAAATAAAAGAACGGCACCTCAGTTAGCAAGGAAGGCAGCTCCGACCAACGACTACATTTGACCTGAGCTTTGCTGAGCCCTGAAGTAAGACCTGTGGATCCCAGGAGGCCCGAGGTCTCACACAAGGCTCCTGGAGAGTGAAAATGTCCACTCCCTACACGAGTGATAGTTCTCCTTTAACTTTAAGTAACTTCTGTACTGGCTGTGTCCTCCCTGCAGCCAGTGAGGTCATTGTAGTGCTGTAGGTTCCTGAAGTATTGGATCTGGGTGGTAAACCAGTGTAGATGTGGATTGTAGGATGGCGTCCTGCCTGGTGGAATCTGGACCAGCACAGAGGTGCAGGGATGAGGGGCGAGGATGAGGAACATCCTTCCTCTCCTGGGTCCTCTAGAACCTGTGCCCAATACCCTGCATTAGCTTTGCTCCCTTAGCTACCTAGTTCTGGTCATGTTAACATAGGGTGACTTCTGCTACTTTTTAAACTACACGAATGTCTAGCAGCTTATGTTACATGACCCATCCTGGGTAAACCTGATCTTTGTGTGTTCACCTCATGTAGGCCTCCAACTATAATCGATTCCAGCCAGGTCTACCTTATCATGGTTTCAGAAGCATACAAGTGGCTCAGACAACTCTATCGGTGGAAACCCACTCCATCATGGGTGATACTCAAAATAGCTACATTCTGTAGCTTTCATCCCAACTAGCAGGCAACTCCACCCAAGAAGCCCCCTTCATCATGGCTGCCCCCGACCTCCGGGGCAATTGTTCTCATCTTATTGCTCTTTGGAACAGGACCTGAGCGTCATAACCTTCGAGAATCCTAAGCCTTATAGGTTTCTTAAGCTTCCTGAATCTTCTGAGCTTCCTTTTACCTCCAGAATGCAATGCTTCAATTCCAATGGATTCCCAACACAATCCATGAATAAATAAATGTCTAGAGGACATTCAGTCAATGTAACTAAAGCCAGAGCAAAGAACGTTCTTGGTGAGTGCTGTCCTTTGGATACCAAATGTCTCCCAATTTCCCATTGCTAAGAGAGGGAGTGCTGTAGAGAATGGCTATTGTTTCCCCAGCAGCACATCCTAAGACCTAAGGTGTGCAGTGTGAAACAGCCAGGATCCCTGCCCAACTCCCTGGCCTCAAAGAAGAAGATAGAAGAAACCCAGAGAGAAAAATATATAAACTTGCAACAACCTCCTCCGCCGCATACAAAGTTGTGATTTACTTGAACAGAAGAAACTACATCTCCCAGCTCCACCCCTTTCCAGAGGTTACATTAGCATTATCTCAAAATTTCAAACCACAAGCAAAGGAGGCTCAGAGTGATGCTACCGAAAACTGAGTTGAGCAAACAAAACTGTGTAATGAAGATGCACTGGAAACCCAAGGGAGCGCAGAGCAGGCTGGACTCAATTCTACCCTTCAGGCTGTTGCCCCCTCCCTTCTTCACAGAGTGGACCTGCCTTTGCAGGCAGAAATCCACAAGTTCTGCCCCTCTAAGGAGCTATGACAAGCTCCCAGTGGAGTTAAGAAGAACTTCCTACACCATCAGCCGTGTCTCCTCTATGCTGACATGAATGAGACATGAAGCTTTGGGGAAGTGAAGAGAAGAGTGGCTCAACTGGTAGAGAAAACTACTTACAGCTCTGCACATAAAGACCCATCCTGAATTCTCAGATGGTGATAAACAGAAGGGGAGGAACAAGACCCACACTAAGCAGTCCAGGGGGTGACTGGATTTACCTTGTGTCTGACACGAAGACAGAAATAGTCCCATACATTCAGTGCCACTGTCCCAGGAGAAGCTACAGCAGTGGCTCCAGCAGCAGACATTCCACTAAGAGTTGGGTGCTTATCCTATCAAGAATAACACTTGCTTAAGAACAGGGTCCTGACTACAAATGGGCCCTGGGATATACAACCACTCAACCCAGAGAGCTGAGAGCTATGACAGGATCTACAGGGGTTATTTCATGGCAAGCATCTCCCCTTCTGTGTGGAAATTTCATCGCCACTGAGCTTGGGCCAAGTTGAGAGCAGCAAGGGATTCAGTGTGAGTGCCCTAAAATGGCTACAACACATGCCCATACATGGGGGATTTCACAACAGATGCTCATTCTCTCAACATTCTTGAAGGTGAGTGTCTAGAGCCTAAGTGTCAGTAGGGCTGTGTGTGCACACACACGTGTGCGTGCGCACACATACACACACACACACACACACACACAGAGAGAGAGAGAGAGAGAGAGAGAGAAAGAGAAAGAGAGATAGAGAGAGAGCTCCCTGCCCTTCCTCTTGTTTTTGCAGGATGCAATCACTCTTTGGCTTGTGGACACATCGTCCATCCCTGCTGACCTTCTCTGCTTCCCATTCTTCTCATGGCCTCAGAAGTCCACAGCAATGGAGCAGGAGCCAACTCCAGTCCATATGGGAGCAGCTTCACTCGGCTACAGTGGTTAAAGCCCTGCCTTCCAATCAATGACAACCACAGACATTTGCATGTAAAGATGTCAACTCATCATTCTGAAAGGAGACAACAGGATCTTCACGAACTCTTCACCCAGCACGAAGCCAGAACTTTACCTTTGGCTCTCAAGACTGCTTCTAGTTAGCTGAACTGTTTTTAACTGCGCTAATCAGTTCCCTTACCATTGAAACAAAGTACCTGACAGAAGAAAAAAATAGGCTGCCATTGTACACCGAGCTCCCACCATATAGAAAACCAGGCTGGAGTCAGGAACAGGTAGGCCATGAACCTTGCAGTCTGACTCTGTGGCTCTATGGCTGCCAGCTTGTCCCCTTGTCCAAGATATTCCACAATCCCTTTCCAAAATGGGACCAGCAACTGAGGCCCAACTGTTTAAACATGTGTGCCCTTTAAATGAGAATTTCTAGGAAGATGCTTTCTGCGAAAGCTGACTGGCTGGTTAGAACTGTAGTGGTGAGGAGATGTTGGAATGTTGCTGATCCAGAGGCTAGTTACCTGATAGTTTTAGCCCCCAGAATTCTTTGCCTACCACTTTGTCAAAACTAATCTATGTCATAGATTTAAAAAAAATTGGAATCTATTAACTTAGTAAACACCTAGCTACCACCAATCCAAGAGCTAAGAATGCCATCAAATAGGATCGTGGGGACATAGAAAAGATCCCCCCAATTTGCTTTAACTGCCTTGCTTGTTTGCCCACCACCATATTGTACAATTGCCTTGCATTATAACTTTCTTTGTTCTGTAAAACTATGAAACTTCATGAAACTGCGTCCACACTGGAATAAGGGGTGACCTAAATTTGTGTTCCTGGACCATTATCACTCTACATGGCTCCAGAATAAATCATCTATAGTTCCTTAAGGTGAGAGCTGTGTTTCTGCATTTACAGTCTCTGAGGATCATTTCACATTCAAACTGTCCTCGAAAGGGAGGGGGTGCACCAGAGGGAAGCAGGGACCAACCTCTTCAGCCTGGAATGTTGAGTATCTTTGTCTCCTGTGTGAAGTCATGTGAGTACAAGGTCCAATATGTTTGCCTCTGTTATGTCTAATAATAAGATGTTATGTTAATTGTCTTCACCATGTATAAGAAGTGGGGAAGGATGGAGGACAGGAAGGGAGGGCAAAGAAAGGAAGTAGCAGGGATGGGGAGGTTGGCAAAAATCTCAGGGAAGGCATATCCAGACATTAAACATCAGGCAAAGCTGCAGTTGTCCCAAGTTCACACTCTCCCTTGACTCAGAAGAACAGCATCTTTTCTGCTAAGACCTGCTCTATGCTTCCTCCCAGAAGTAAAGACAAAGAGTCTGAAGGGCCAACCTTGGAGGCCAGACTCCAGTGAGAGGGTAATGAACCAGAGTGGTAATCAGCCCCTAATGGGATCGCCAATAGCAGTACTGATACCCTGTCAAACAAGTCTGCAGAAGGACTGGAGTTCTCTCATGGAAATCCAGAGAAGCTAGGAGCCCTGTGCTGTCTGAGTCACACTAATACCCAGAGTCCTCAAGCAAATGCAGAAAACCCAGAGCACACCAGGACAATCCTCAACAAACACAAGAGCAGTCTAGGTTTGCCACTGGGCTGGGGACAGGTGTCAAGGGACTGAAGGCTTTTCTGAAGTGATAAGAATTGCCACCCACTGTGCCTAGTTAGATATTTAAAATGGAAATAATGGGGCATTTACCACCCACTAAGTGGCTATTGGTCCTGCTAATCACCAGGTCTTCCTGAAGGGCCAATGTGAGCAGCTCAGACTTGACCCAGGGCTTCCAAAAATCCACACTTCTCTAGAAATTTCCTGTAACACAGACTTTGCAACAAGGGAATTGGAAGGTAGGGAATGAAGGGCTGGATTTGAACCAATATCCCTTACATGCATCTATATAAATTCTCAAACATTAATAAAAGAGATCGAAAAGAAAACACCTGGGGTTGGGGATTGGGTCTGTGGTAGAGGGTTTGCCTAGCAAGTGCAAGGTCCTGGGTTTGATCCCCATCATCGGAAAAAAAAAAAGAAGAAAAGAAAAAGAAAACACTTCATTCAAGGCCCACTGCTCTTTGGTAAGCATTTTGATCCAGGCTGGTGAGATGCTCAGCAGGTCAAGGCCCTTGCTTCCAGGCCTGAGGACCTGAGGTCCACATATTTGCAATGGCAAGCTCTCACACACACACACACACACACACACACACTAATTAATTAATTAACTAATTAATTAACTAATTAATTAAAGTAAATTACCATTTCTTCATGAATAAAACATTATAAAGCTGTCACTTGCATGAGAGGGTCAGCTTTATTAGCTGACCCCTGTCCCATTCACTCTCAGGCTCACCAAAGAGAGGACCATGTAGGACTATCACCAACCTGTGCTTAGCACCTGACAGAATCCTGAGTGTAGCTCTCTGAGGAATGAAGGGCATCCGGAGCATGCAAAACACCACACAGGTTCAAGACAGAAGGGTGCCTCAGTGCACGTATGCAAAATCAAATTTCAGATGAGTTCACGAGACACCATGAAATTACAAACAGCCCGCATTGTCAAACCTGAGCTTTCCCAGAATTAAAATTTCCCTGATTCTACCTAGCATTTCCCCAGACGACCAGCAACCGCTTCTTGTCTTGTTCTCGTCCTTTCTACTCTATTTCTACTTTGTTTAATAATAATTTAAAAAAAATCCTAACTATTGGAGAAACACCCGTTTATCAAACAGGAATAAACATGTGTCTCTTGTTAAACAAGATGGTTTTAATCTTTCCTGGTACTTTTAGACTTATTTGGGGGAGTTTTGTTGCTTTGTTTAAGTTTTTGTTTTCAACTTAATGCACATTGCCACATCATGGAACAAAGGCTTGGGGGGAAACCCTGCAGGTTTGGAGTTTGCACTTGAGAAGCCCCTACAGAGTTAGGCAGAGGACACTCAGGTTGTAGTCTCCTTTGTTCTGAGTGGAAAGAAGGGAGCTCTCTGTGGTGATTACAAATACCTGTTTCTATTTTATCTACTTGTCCTCAGATTTACTCTCCCTGCCTTGTATCCCAATATCCTGCTCTGGAATTAAATAGATGAATACATATGTGTGTGTGGTTGCATAAGCATGGGAGATCAGAGGTCAACTTTAGCTGTCTTCCTCAGTCACTGGCTCAACTCCCTTCAGTGGTCAAGTTGACACACCTGGGAAGAGAAGATTGTAACTGTTAGTTTTCCAATACTAATTGGGTTCCCCAAATTAGTTTGCAGGAGAAAGTCTGCACCTAGCTTCTGGGAACCTCCCCACAGTTAATTCTGATTGGTGAATTAAGATGCTAGCTGCCAATAGCTGGGAAGGAGAGAGAGAGAGAGAGAGAGAGAGAGAGAGAGAGAGAGAGAGAGAGAGAGAGAGAGAGAGAGAGAGAGAGAGACGGGACTTAGGGTTCCCTGGCTTGGGCCCTCGAGCAAGCAGGAAAGAGAGGTCCACAGTGCCTTAGGGACCTTAGTGGAGGAGGGGAGACAGAGGCTGCCATGGAAGGGAAATAACATGCAGAAGGGCAGAGCTGCAGTATAAAAGTGCTAAGAGATCATGGCCCAGAGGGCTGCTCCTTGGAGTCAAGAACACCCAAGTTGAAGGATAGAAATTAGTAAATAGTAACTAGGAGTTATTGCTGGGAGGTGGATTCTAACAGCATGGAGGGTAGGCAGCTACCAAGCTATGGGGTGCTTTAGATATAGAGGCTGGGCATGTTTCTTTCATTTGGGAACAGAAACCATTGAGGTGAGTATCCCTGCGTAGGGATTTATTAATTTTTTTTTTTTTTTACTTCAGACTGCCTCAGCTGAGGATTTGCCTTCATTGCATTTGCCTGTGGACAGATCTGTGAGACATCTTTTGGAATAATTATTGGTGTGTGGAGGACCACTGTGGTTGGCTCCACCTCTGGGTGGGCGGTCCTTGTTACAGAAGAAAGCAGGTTGACCAAGCAATGAGGAACAAGCCAGTAAGCAGTTGTTCCTCCATGGCCTCTGCTTCAGTTGCTGCCTTCAATTCTCTGCTTTGAATTACTGCCCTGACTTTCTTCCTGATGGGCACTGATCAAGCTGAATTCAACCCTTTCCTCCCTGAGATAGTTCACACAGTATTTCATCAGACCAAAGAGAAGTAACTGAGACAATTCCACCCTGTCTTTCTTTGTTTTCTTGCAACAAAGTCTCACACTTACACCCCAAACATACCAGTCAAGCTGGTGGACCAGAGAACATTGGGGATGCATCTGTCCACCTCTCTGGTACCAGGATTCCAGGCCACCATGTCTGACTTTTATTTTTTAACGTGGGTCCTAGGGATCGAACTCAGACCCTCATACTTTCATGGCAAACACTTTACTGGCTAAGTCAGGTCCGTAGCCCAAGAACCCCACCTCAAATCCTTTGAAAGCCATTTCTCTGTCAGACCACAGTCTCTCTGTAGGGCTCACATTCCATCCATGACAATGCAATGTGGGTTAAATTTCTAATCAGAAGACAGGAAGCCATGTTGAGCTATGAAGGATTTTGCATTGTTTCTCAATAGGGCGGCACTTTGCATTTGAAAATGTGAAGTTTCAGTAAGAAACCTTATCTGCCTTATGCTTCACAAAAAAAGGAAATACCTTTAGTCCATGAAGTATAACTTAACAGCCACAGTAATCATGAAGAAGGCAGGTGTGGATATCATCTGTGGTGTGTGGTCCTGAGAAAAGTCAGATATTTAGCAGATAGTTATCAAACATTTAACGGGGAGAGGGGAAGATAAAAGAATGTAACTTTAAAATTATATTGACTTCACTCTTCTCTGGGCAGAAACATTTTAAATAATATTCCATTGTCCTTCCTGGTGTGTGTGTTTTAATTGTTGTATCACATCCACCTCCTGGGACATTGGTCCTTATTTGAGTGTGTGGTTGCTAATTGTTAAGGAGGGCCTGGGGAGGGGCTGGCAAACTGGGGTTCTGATAGGACAGAAGATGAGTTCAAATGAGGCTGGCAATAATTCTGGCCTTAGAAGGGCAAACACAATAAATATATCTGCTGGGAATATGTCTGGTCACAGTAATATAAAACCAATCAGTATCCCTTAATCCCAAGGGTGTGAATTAATTGGGAAGAAACACAAAGCACACACAGCATCAGTTCAACAGCCCAGTCATCCCAAAGGACTCTTGTCTCATCCATCTTTCTCATCTTACTGCCCTCAGCAGATTGGCTATAATGTAGTCACAAGATGGCTGCCGCATCCCCAGAGAACACATCACACTCATCCACAGCAGGACTCCAAACTGGATGGGAGGAAGAGTAAAAGAGATGAAACTGTATTGGATAGCTCCCTATTTTTGACAGGCAGAAAGAAAAATCTTTCCTCACAAGATTTTTGGTGTATCTCACTGAGTCTTCTGATGCACCTCAACACCAGTGATATACAAAGAACAAAGCTAGTGTGACTGATTCAAACTAATCAGGATGCCCTCCGTGGATTAAAGAATAGAAAGTCAGTTATACTAATATCCAAATGAAACTGGCTATTTGCAGTGAGAATTTTGGTGTATTTAAAAACATAGAAATATATGAGTATGTTTTTTTTTTAATCTAGGCTGTGGGTTATAGGGTTGCTTCCAATTGTCAACAGTGGGTGACTATGATTTGCCTGGTGCTCTAGCAGGGGCCTGATTTTGCCAGCAGCAGATATATTTTGCAAGTGTGTAACATTTGGAATGCTGGAGACCTTTCAGACAACATATAAATGCTAGAGCCCCATAAGTGTGCTGCTGTTGGTTTCAGTGTGTTAAATAGTCACGCCAAAAGAAGAAATTAAACATCCTGACAATGAAGATCAAACTTGCCCCCTCAAGTTACTCGATGCCCCTAATCAACAGGAGGTTGTCTAATGGTATTAGAACCCCTTTCCCTCTCTCCTCTTTTCTGCCCTATCTAGTGTTAGGGAATTGAATGTGAAGGAAAGGAGAACCTACTAAGTAGCAAAAGGAGGGCTAGAGCTATTGAATGAAGGTCCAATATCAGCCACAAAGTATAAGGCCTGTGTATCAGGTAACAACAGAGACAATTTTAGGAAACATGCCAGTTGGATGCCACTGTGATTTAAATGGAATTTAGCAGCTCGGCAAAGAAATATCTTCCCCTCCCAGTCATTTGGGGACATGTTACAATTCAAGGGGATATCCCTGTTTGTTCCACATGTCTCAGTTTCTCTCTTGTTACTCACATTCTGGTGACTGAAGTGGAAATTTCTGGTTGTCCTGTGTTGCAGACTCATGTGGGGTTTCGTTAAGGCAAATCATGTGACATTTGGAGAGATTACGAGTATGACTCAGTAGACACTGATGGGGTGCTTACATTGTTTGCCCTGCAATCCCTCCTTGGTCTTGATTCTCACTGACCTTTAGTTTATTGAGGTGTGGCAAAGAGCTCCTGGTATTCAAGTTGGTTCTGGTCACTCCTGCTGACTAGTGGCAGTTTGGTGGAGGCCTGACTGTTTCTGCTAAATTGTGCTACCAGTGCTGATTTGTGTTTGCTTACCTTTTTTTAACTGGACTATTGGTATCCTGACACTACTGGACTGGAGTGCAAGTGTCCTGACAGCTCAGATTGGATATGTCCCAAAGAACTACTTCTAAACAGGTCCACATCCACTTGCCCTATTTATCATCTTTTCTCCCCTACCTTTGGACAGTGGGCTAGAAGGGGGCTCTAAGCATTTGAGAACCCTTATTAAAGTAGGTTTGAAAAAAATCTAAGTCTACATGAATCCCCGTATAATGAAGGGGTGATAGAAACTTTTCCATTTCAATTTCTTTTCCCTTGCATCTGTTTTTGCAACTATTACCTCTTTAAAGAAAGTACTCTGGGGGTTTTCTGAGGAAAATTCGTTACATGCATGGATGTTTAATAACATGTTTTCCCAATTGTGTGTATGCATATATGCATTAGTGCTATGTGTTTATGTGTTCATGTGTGTGACATGCAGGCCAGAGGTCCAATTTACCTTGTTTTTGACCCAGGGTCTCTCTGTGGCCTGAATCTCACCAGTATAGGCCAGAAGGGCCAGCAATAAATCCCAGAAATTCTTCAACTCTTGGTACAAGAACTTTTACCCATGCTTAGTTTTTACCTTGTGTCCAGTCCCTCAGTCTCACCCCAAGCTGTAGCCCTCATCACAAGCAGTGTGTTTGAAAAGGAGACATTATGTAATTATTAGGAATAATGGCCTGACCAGAGGGATTCAAGCACCATAAGGGTATTATACACAACGAGTGGGAATTCGGAGCATTGAGATGAGAATGCTAAAAGGAAACATGTGACAGCTATTAAAACCTTCAGGACAACCCAGAGTCTATTAGGGAAAGCTGAAAACTGTGTCTCCATTCACTCATATCAAGAATCACCAGAAACCGAAGCTTGTGTCAGCTTATTTCCTATGAAACTGCATAAGCTTGTTTCTTATTTAAGAGGCATAAGCCCTTTTCCCACTGATGCTTCCCCTACTATACCAAATGAAGCGGGGAGCGGCTCCCTCCAGCTGTGGGTTAGTGTGTAGCCCAGTACCAGATTGTCTCTCATCCCTGTCCCAACCCAATGTCATATTGGCACTTCCAATTGACCAGGTGACAGAAATGGCTGGCTATCACTTCTGAAGATAAGCAGGAAGGTGCAAGGTCACAGAGCAGAATGCATTGATTTTCATCCTGAAATTGGGAAACATAACGTTCCCATTTCCTATTCGTTAGATGGAAAAGCCTACTGCATACCCAGCCCTATTAGAGATGTGTCTCCCTTTGGACAATAGAAAAAGAATTGCACTAAGACCAGTATTATCTTGAAAAACATCTACATGAGACTGGTCTCCAAGACAAGTGGGGTGTGTGTGTGTGTGTGTGTGTGTGTGTGTGTGTGTGTGTGTACACTCATGACTTGTGTATGTGCATGCATGTAGAGGTCAGAGGACAATTTTGGGTGCCATTCCTCGTTTAAATAATTTTACGTAGTCGGGTGAGACACATACATGCTACAACACACATGTAGAGACCAAGGGACATGTTGTAGGAGACAGTCTCATCTTCAACCTGGTGAGTCTTGGGGATTGAACTCAGATCCTCAGGCTTGGTGGCAAGTGACCTTGCATGCTGAGCTATCTTGCCAGTGCCTGTTTTGGTTTTTGAGGTAGGCTTTTCTCACTGGGATCTGGGAAATGATGCTGTGAAGGTTTGGGTGCATGCCTGCCTGTGTGCCTGCGTGTGTGTGTGTGTGTGTGTGTGTGTGTGTGTGTGTGTGTGTGTGTGTGTATGTTCAGCCCAGGGAGTGGCAGCTTTAGAAGGTATGGCCCTGCTGGAGTGGAAGTGGCCTTGTTGGAGTGAGTGTGTTACTGTGGGTGTGTGCTTTAAGACCCTCATCCTAGAAACCTGAAAGCCAGTATTCTCCTAGCAGCCTTCAGATGAAGATGTAGAACTCTCAGCTCCTCCTGCACTATGCCTACCTGCATGCTGCCATGTTCCCACCTTGATTGTAATGGACTGAACCTCTGAACCTGTTAGCCAATCACAATTAAATGTTGTCTTTATAAGAGTTACTTTGGTTATGGTGTCCGTTCATAGCAATATAACCCTTAGTAAAACATTGACTATGGGGTGGCCAGTGAACTTCAGAGGTCCCCAGGTCTCTGTCTCTCTGATTCTGGGGTCAGAGTGTGTGCTACAGCTTTAGACTTGTAAGTTGGCTCTGCAGATCCAAACTCAGGTCTCCATGCATATGCACCAAGCAGTTTACATACTGACCCAGGTCCTTTAGCTAACAAATGAGTTTAAAAGGAGATAGAGGTAGATCCCAGGTGCCTGACATCAGGGAAGCTGAGCTTTGGTGCACATAAGGGCAGCTGTTGCAGGGTGAGGGTCATAGTACAGGGGACATTAGGGCCAAGGAGACATAACAGGGACATGCTTGGGACTTACATCGCCTGTGCTGCCTCCACACAGAAGCATGATTATGCCAATGAAGGCTGGAGGAGAGCCATCTCCAACGGTAGAGGTTGCTGTGATCTAAATGTCTCCCCTACCCCACCACTAGGAAGAGGTAACCAAAGATGACATCACTGGGAAGCAGCACTTTGGAGGGTGTGACTTCAGTTATAAAGATGAATCCTCCTCTGTGTTATTGGTGCACCTATGTTTAAAAAGAACTCCCAGAGAGCTTGCTGGACTTTCTTATCCCATGAAAATATAGGCAGAACGCACCATCTACAAGCCAGATAGCAGGATTCAGTAAATTTACCAGGATTCTGATCATGGACTTGAAGCCTCATTATCAGCCATCCAGTCTCTGAGACTGCAATGAGAGCAACCTGGCTGGTTCCTTAGTGAGGCAGGGATCAGCCAGGAGAGGGGTGAACATACAATGTGCTTCTTGATTTCTAGTGAGAACAGAATGCAGATGAAGGCTTCAAGGCTAAGCAATATGAGTGGCACGGCTTGGTTAATCTTGGGCCCAAAATATAAAGAAAACAAGAATAATAAATTGTATGAGAGAGTTGGCAGACATGATCACTAATCTTGGTTGCTGACTTGAGTGGCTCTGAATTCAATTAAAATGCACACATCTGGGCACTCTTGTGAGGGATTTTCTTTCTTTCTTTTTTTTTCCTTTTTTCAGAGCTGGGGACCGAACCCAGGGCCTTGTGCTTGCTAGGCAAGCACTCTACCACTTAGCTAAATCCCCAACCCTGGGGATTTTCTTGATCAGGTTATTTGAATCAGGAATATTTGTCCTAAGTGTGGGTGGGAACTTCTGGTGGCAATACAGAATGTTAAAGAAGGAGGCTTTGATTATTGTCTGCCTGCCTTCACTCTCACTGGAAAGTCCATTAATCCTGTGTCTCCTGCATTCCTTTGCTAATACTCGAAACAGCTTCTCTGGTATTTCCTTTTAGACTGAAGACCAATGGCTACAGGAAACTCACGTGCCTTCAGCATCAGGCTAAGATGGCTGAGCCATCAAGCATCATAGACTGAGCAGCCAATAGGGTTCTCAGTACCCTTGAATGAGACAGCCATTGTTAGAATATCCAGACAGTGTCCTGTAAGCCAAATTACCTTTTAATGTGTTTTGTCGTTTGCATAGGAGTTGGCCACCATAGACTCATGTGTTTGAATGCTTGAATCATTAGGAGTGATACTAGTAGGAGGTTTGGCCTTTTTGGAGTTGGTGTGGGCTTGATGGAGTAGGTATGGGCTTGTTGGAGTGGGTGTGGACTTGTTGGAGTGGGTGTGGCCTTGTTTGAGTAGGTATGGCATTTTTGGAGTGATTGTTTCCTTGTTGGAGTAGGTGTGGCCTTGTTAGATTAGGTGTGACTTTGTTGGATGAAGTGTGCCACTGTGGTGGCTGGTCTTTGAGATTTGTATATACTCAAACTATGCTCAGTGGTACAGACAATCCTTTTCTGCTGCTTGTGCATCAAGAACTTTGGGCTCTTTCAGCACCAACTCTGCCTGGATGCTCCCATGATTCCTGTCATGATGATAATGGACTGAACCTCTGAAACGGTAAGCCAGCTGCAATGGAATCTTGGCCTTTATAAGAGTTACCTTGGCTGCTGCATCTGCAGCCATGAGCATGCTCAGGCTACAGAATAGGATTGTCTCTAGTGTCCTCCACTGTGGTAAAAAGAAGGTCCAGTTGAACCCCAATGAGACCAGTAATATTGTCAATGCCAACTCCCCTCAGCTGATCAGGAAGCTGATTGTAGATGGCCTGATCATCTGGAAGCCTGTAACTGTCCATTCTCAGGCTCGCTGCCAGAAAAACACCTTGAAGGGCAGGCATATTCATA
This sequence comes from Rattus norvegicus, assembly GCF_021556685.1. Lineage (NCBI taxonomy): Eukaryota > Metazoa > Chordata > Mammalia > Rodentia > Muridae > Rattus > Rattus norvegicus. Next base: position 68,329,243 of record NC_141555.1, read on the forward strand.
AGGAAGAGAAAGGGTAACACTTGGGTGCCTGAGAGGGTGACCTGGATGAGAAGGATGAGGATCCTGCACCAGCTTCTCAGGAGACACTGGGAATCTAAGAAGACTGACCACCATATGTATCACAGCCTGTACCTGAAGGTCAAAAGGAATGTATCCAAATACCAATGGATTCTTTTGTAGCAGATGCAGAAACAGAAGGCAGAAGAGGTCCACAAGAAGCTACTGGCTGACCAGGCTGAGACTCCCAGGTCTAAGAACAAGGAAGCACAAAAACTCGTGGGAGGAGTGCCTCCAGGCCAAGAAGGAGGAGATCATCAAGACTCTGTCCAAGGAAGAAGAGACCAAGAAATAAAGCTTCCTTCACGTCTGTGCATAGTGACCTCACTGTGCCCTTACATGATCAGACATTAAATTAAAAAAGCCTTAAAATAAAAAAGAGTTACCTTGGCCATGGTGTCTGTTCACAGCAATGGAAATCTAACTAAGACAATGTGTATTCATTCTGCCATTTCTGTTTCTCTGGAAACCCTAATACAATAGCGCTCTAGAGAGAGGAACAAGTCCCCAACTGGACAACATAAATTACAGTTTACTTTTCTAGTGAATTTGAAGTTGTTGTGGTTTTTTATAAAAAAAAATACAAACTTGTTGGTTTTTTGTTTGTTTTGGGGTGTTGTTGTTGCTGCTGCTGCTGTTGTTGTTGTTGTTGTTGTTGTTGTTGTTGTTGTTGTTTTTAAAGAAGAAACACATTAAGCCTCTTCATCCCTGACTGGCTGGCAAACCCCCGAGCCCACATCAGCTAAAATGATTAAGGCATTAGTAATCTCTGTACACAAAAACATAAAGTTATTCCTGTCAAGTTCAGATTAGAGATATCATTGGCAATGTGGGCAACCTACAGCATCCACCATTTAACACAGACAAATCAGGACACATTGTCAGCAGCCTGTCGGGCCAACAGAGACGAGCACCTGCATGTTGTGTTGTTATTTTATTTTATGAAGTTTTGCAGCCACCCTGCTCATTAATCGTGTTTATAATGTTAACTTTGGCACTTTTTTCTTGGTTCATAAAATATTTCCTTAATGAACTGTCAGCTCACACCCCCGCATCCCACTCTAATGACTTCCAAATTAAGTTCATCTGGACCAAGGGGGTCTTTTGAACTGTATGATGACAGAAAACACGGGGAAAAGAACCTCTTTCATTGTATTTGAAGAAAGACATAGTCATTCACCTGCCGCCTTCCCCCAGTGCTAACTGTTCCCAAGCTCAGTGCTGAGACCTCTGCCTCATGGGCAACATCAGAGCCTTGAGATGAGCACTTCCAAACCAGGAGGCATTATACTGACATGACCATACGGTGCTCCCTCACCTACAGCCACCGGGTTTCAAACTCCTGGTGTCCATCCTCCCTTAAAAGAGAGCTGTTGGGATCCACACTGAGCATCACCCATGCCCATAATCCAAAGTTCATACTTTTTAAAAATCAGATGTGTTTATATTATTGAATGTTTGAATGTTCTGGCTACACAGAACTGTGTGCACCACGTGCCTGTGTGATGTCTGAGGAGGCCAAGAGAGGGCATTAGATCTCCTGAAACTGGCTAACAGTTCAACTGTGAGCCATCATATGGATGCTGGGAATAGAACCTGGGTCCTCTGCAAGAATAACTAGTGTTCTTCGTGGCTGAGCCGTCTCTCTAAGTCCAAGAATCTGTGCCCTGTCCCTGGAGATGCTTTGCTACTCTACAAAACCACATGGAGACTTTTTGGCCACCCTCACGAATAGACTTCACCCTATCAATGAAGAGAATGCCATGGCTGGTGGTATTGTAGACATTAGAAGACTCTGAGGGAAAGTGCCTTGTATAGGAGAGTCCTGTGAGGACCAAGATGGGAGAAGCACCCTGGAATGTAATGAGAGTGGGTTGGGCCTTTGAAGAAGATAAAAGAGTGATGGTAACAAGGACATTTAAGCAACCCCATGAACTATCTGGTCTGGGGTCTTCTTTAGGTTTTCACTGTTGAGAAGAGACAACATGACCAAGGACAACTTGTAATCGGGGCTGGCTTACAGGTTTAGAGGGTCAGTCCATTATATTTAAGGCAGAGGGCATTGCAGTGTGCAGACAGACATGGTGCTGGAGAAGGAGATGAGAGTTCTACATCTTCATCTAAAAGAAGCCAGGAGCAGACTGTCTCCCACATGACTGGCAGAAGGATTTCAAGAACTCACCCCCACAGGGACACACCTCCTCTAAAAAGGCCAACATCCTAATAGTGCCATTTCCAGTGCAGTGCATATTCAAACCACCACTGGGTCTCTTCACATATGTGATAATTGTACCATTGTTTTAATGTCTTGCTTAAAGACTCATGATGTTTGCCTGAAGAACCTTCCTTGGGTCTGGGTGGCTCCAAAACCCAAGAACATGAAGTCCTGTATCTCCCTGAAGTATGAAATTGGCATGTGTGCACAGCCCTTCCCATCCTCTGGAATATCATAATGTTAAGGGTGTGCAGCTCCAGTCTGCAGCCTCGTAAGGGCCGGCATGTGTGAGTTCTTGAGCCGCACACTCAACAGATTCAGGTTTGACCTTTCTGTACTTTTGTTTATGGCTCCGAACTCTGGCCCAGAAGGATGGGTAAGTAGTTCCGGGAAGGTTGATTGCTGGGTGAAGCCAAAGGCATGAAAGGCATGATGGTATGTGATTTAATTACAGAGCTGAAGGAATCTGGCTCATTTCTTCCTGTACACATGAGAGATGAAGTCATTCTGTGCAGCCAATTGCAAAAAAAAAAAAAAAAAATCAGAGAGAAAAGGAACATCGGATGGTTGTTTTACCTAGACTAGATCATGAGCCCCGAACTGATTTAAATATCCATATGTACAGAGGAATCATTGCTTTTTGGTGCAGAGATGCCCCTCTTTTTTAAGCACCCATGGAAAGATCAGGTAGATCTGGGTGTTTGGTGTGAGAACACATCTCTTCCTGTGGAATCCCACTCATGACCACTAAGGTGGCCACATGATCCCAAGTTCACCACCATTCTGCACAGCCCCATAACAGATGAAGTAGAACACATGATTTGGGGAGATGAGATGGGCAGATTTTAGACCATCTCCTATGCACGGCAGAGAGCAGCGTTGAAAGGACTGGAGAAGTCGTTGGCTGACCGAAGGCCTTTCTCACAGAAACAGCTGACAAACCGCCCCACAATGTTCCAGTAATGGGTGTTTCCTTCAATAACAGAGAGTTTAAAATAGCACACTTGCCTCCCCCTCACACCCCCAAGAGATGGGCGGCAGTCCCACAGGCCACCAGGCTTCCTGTAGGAGACACCTCTCTGCTTCCCTCAGAGCAGCTCTCCAAGAAAATAAATAGCATGTGCTAGTTATTTAAATGAGGTTTAATTAATGCAGAACTCGCCCCCAAACTTTCCAGGACACCCATGGTAATGAGCTCCCAGCTCTCTTCCCCTCCAGTTTGTGATGTCAAGCTGAAGAGCTGCATGTGAAAGAAGTTGGGAAGCTGAGGACCGGACAGCAGGTTGACTCCACATTCTCACAGCTTGCTGAAGTATCTCGGCCCCAAAGCCTGTGTTCAGACATTCTCTCAGGGGTAAAGGTGGTGTGGTTGGTGACATGCTCCCCTGAGAACCTCTAAAGTTATAGAAGAGGCTCAACTCAAGAGACTTTGAGGCTGTCTCTAATTTACATACCTGAACCAGCCCAGCCATAATTCCAGCCAAAATATTTCATAAGTAGTACATCAAAGGCACTGAGTCATGCTGACCTTTACTCATACCCTCAAGTCCTTGCTCAATGGACAAGAACACACCTCCTGAATCCTGGAGGAAGCAGCATTGTGCCTATGGTTCGAACAAGAGAGGATAGAGGAACTGGAGAGTTAAGGGTGACGCTAAAATGGAGAGAAGCTATCTTCTGGTGTCTAGCCATTGACTCCTGATGGCTGAGATTCAGAAACATCAACTCAACCGAACCAGGCAAGGCTGCCTGCAGCGATAGTGCACGTTTTCCTAAAGATACCTCAGTCAAGGATGAGAAACACATGGGCCTGAAGAGATAGCCCATCAGTTAAGAGCATGTTCCAAACTCGCAGGGAATCCAAATTCTGTTCTTACGATACATTTAAGCAGCTCACAGCTGCCTGTAAATCAGCTCCCGGGAATCTGAGGTCCTCTTCTGTCCTCCAAGGGAATCTGCAAACAATACGCATGCGCTCACGCAGTAGTGTGCACACACACACACACAATTGAAACTGTCCTTACTGAGGATCAGGAAGCATATGGCCTCTGGTTTCACGCTCTTTCTAATCCACTCTCATCCCTAGACCCAAACGGTGTAACTCATAAAATCATCCCTGAACTTTATTTACAAAAGAAAATCACCTAAGAGAAACAAGTGATGGGCTAGAGAGAGGGGTCAGTCGTAAAGAGCAATGGCTGCTCTTGCAGAGGGCCCGAGTTCCATTCCCAGCACCCACGTGGCAGCTCAAAACCATCCATAAGTTGAGTTCGAATGGATCAGACACCCTCTTCTGATCTCTTAGGGTACCGTACGCATATAGCACACACACATAGTTGCAGGGACAAATAAAATATCAAAATAGATCTAAAAAAATTTAAATAAAAACAAGTATATTCAATCAGTATATTTTACCTAATTTTTAAACTTCACTTTATCCTTCAACCTTTTTGTAAATTATATCTTTTGAACAATGGTGCCTGAAAAGCCACAGAATTGTGTATATAGCTCTCTCTAAATGCCCATGTTCAAATCAGAAACAGTGACAGTCACCTTCTCTGTGTAATAAACTCACTGATTTCCCCCTGTGGTATAGTAGGGATTCCAGCTTTACCTGAATGGAGGTCCCTGAGTGGGACAGGAACTGCTCAGGCTCTGACTGCAGTATCCAGTGTCCCCACCACTGCTGAAAAAGGACAGAATCCTCCTCACGTGTCCCACAGACTCTAGATGCTGGTGCAATAATCGAGCCTCTTGATTTCCCTCTCTGTGAAGTAAAGGTATCCATTCACCTGGATTTCATCCAGAACCTTCAAGAGTCAGAAACATCCTGCAGAACAAAGCAACCTCTCTGGCCCTCTCCAAGGTCCTGAGAACAACCCCGAAGTCCAGTTCACTGAGAATATGAGGGCAGCCTGCCATTGCCACATCCTCCCTGGGAACAGACAGGGTGGTCAGAGGAGGCAACCACTCTCTTTTTCCCATTCCTCATAGATCCCATTCCTTACATATTAAACATGCAACTTCCAGATTCATAAGACAAAACACCAGGGGCTGGGACATGGCTCATTACCTTAGGGATTCAAGGATCAGAATTTAAATTCTCAGCCCAGGGCACTCTGTCTGGAGCCATAGTCATTCTGATGTGGGCTCTGCCAACAGGAAGACATCCGGCTGCCCAGTACATGGAAATACTGCAGCCCCCCCTTTCAGTCTTACATTCACTCACTAATCAATAATCATGGGGCTCAGTGCAGAGGCCACTGGCTTGAAGAAGAGCATGAGAACATCGAGTGTGTGCTAATTCAGCCTGATCATATGATGTTTCAGTGATGTCAGAGCCATGGTCTCCAGGATACCACCTGGACCCATTCTCTCTCTGATTTAACACCTTAATTGGAGAGGACAAAACAGGAGGATACTGGAGAAAGTCCAGGGTAGACCAAGTCCTGCCAAGTCCCCAGTAGGGAAGTGGTCCCACAGCCACAAACCCTTTTCACCCCTCCATCCACTTAAGCCTGTGATTCATGAATGATATTAATAGAAACCAACCAGGCATGGCCATGACTACAGTGCTATGTCCAGCAACAGATGTCTCCTACAGTGGTTGTATTAGAATAACCAAAACCCAAGATCGCACCCCACTCCTCAGTGCCAGAGCACCTTCACTAAAAAGGCTGGTGGTTGCACTGGAAAACACAGCTCGAACCAGGGCTGTGCCTAAGCTGGTCCTGACTGTATTTGATCTGTTTCTTCCAGAGGGGAAACTGAGAAATATGACTAGTTTCAGATGTGGATCTCTCAACTCTGATATTGTTGCCTTTGTTAGTCAGTGTCTGAGATGGCCCAGAGGCCCTGGGGAATATGGCTTTGGACAGGAAAGATGCTTTTCATCCTAATTCACCCTGGTTCCCCCAAGTTATGACAACATGTTTTGCCTGTTCACTTGATGCTGTCCTGGCCAGTCTGCTGGCTAACAGAGTAGGAGCACCTCTTCCTCTGCATCCAGCAAGGTCTATGCTCAACCCCCTTCCTCCCGCAGACCTCCTTCTCCCATTTTCTATGAGCACAATGAATATTTAAAGAATTTTAGTGCACCCAAAATAGGGGAAACCAATGGTATTTGTCCATTTTGCTTGGGATGGGCACTACCAATATAAGCCCTTCTCTATTTAAAAGATCAGATACCAAACAGACCCACACAGCCGTATCTCTATCCAGAAGCCATGGTCTCCAGGATACCACGTGGAAAATACACTAATTTCAGAGAATCTTGAAATCCAGCTATCCACCCTGTTTCCTGCTATGACCCCACTAATGAACACACACACACGAACACAAACACACACACACACACACAAACACACACACACACACACACACACACACACACAGAGAGAGAGATTCTGGGTGTCCCTTTCTTCTCCTAGACTAGAAATTGTAGGTAATAATTTCTGCTTTACATGTTCCCAAGGATCCCTGTGCCATGTTCTATCTGACCACTGAAATGACTTGATGTCTTAGAAAACATGACATGCCAATGCTCTGGTTCTAGGTGCCGGGGACAAGGAGTGGGCATAGTGTCCAACCTCACTGTCCCCAATGCTATCTGCTTTGATCCTAGTTTCCTTGTACAAAGTCAGACTGTCTGGTGTCTACTCCTCTCCTGGCAAAACATACCCACAACTGCACCTCTGAAATTATTTCTCTTCCTCCAAGGAAAGGACTTCTTGGTATTTGGAATGCTGAGGCAGGGGAATTATTGCAAGCATGAGGCCAGCCAAGGCCATATAGTGAGTCACTGTCTTGAAAGAGGGAGTGGAGGAATAAGGGGAAGGGAAAAGGCGCAGAAAGAAGCAGAGGGGTAAGGAGGGATAGAGGGATGGGGTGCTGTAAACATCTATCTCCAATGCTCACCAACACAGCTATAGCTTTCGTAAACTCCATGAAGAGTCCCAATGTAAGGGTGCACAGTCATTCACTGAACACACACACACACACACACACACACACACACACACACACACACACACACACACAGAGTCATCTCATGCAAAGCCTCCATCCAGAGAGAGAGCACACAGCTTAGGCTCAAAGCCTCTTGGTGAATGGCAGTCAGCCTGAGCATTTGGACATCGTGCACATAGGACTCAGGGGCAACATATCAGAGGACACATGCACACCATGCTTTCTGTGGCACCATTCTCAGTAGCCAAGATGTGGAATCAGCCTGAGCATCCATCAATAGACCTTTGAATAAGTCCTTGTACACATACACAATGGAATTTTATCCAGCCACAAAAGGGATGGAATTAAGGTCTTTGGTAGGAAAACTGGAGACCGCCATATTAAGCAAAATCAACCAGACACCAAGAAGCAAATACTGTAATTTTTTGTCTCCTTTGTGATTCCTGTAATTCTTTACAGAGTCTTTATGGATTCTTAACAGATCCAAAAAAAAAAAAAAAACCAAACAAACAAAAAAAAACCAAACCAAAACAAACCAAACCAAACAAAACAAAAAAACACAACTATGTCCATATGTCAGGAAGGCAGACAAAGGCCTAGAGAAGGAAGGAGACTAGGCAGGGGGGTGGGGGATGGGGGTGAGCAGGAAGGTTGGATAGGGTAAAGCACATGACATGGTTAAAGGAAGTTGTCTTGATGCAACCCAGCACTGTGGATAATGAATAGACACTGATGTAAAAAAATGAAGAAGGAAAAAGAAAAGGTTACAATTTTAGCGTCAGAAACACTGATGAGGCTGAGGACCGCCACCTACAATCCAAATGCACAAAGAGCCATGGCCTCCTGGCCTGAGATGGCTTAGGTATCATTCCTGTGCAATTTCAAAACACTTGCTCAGTCAAATATGAGCATTCAACATACACTACAGAAACCAGGGAGATGGGTCCACAACTAAAGCACTTTCCATTGAACCACAGAGACCTAGGTACAACTCCCCTCCCCGGGAAACCCACATAAATTGGGGGAGGAGTTAAAGGGGTTGGGTGTGGAGGTTGTATATAATTAAAGCCTGGGAAGGCAGAGTTAGGGAATCCAGAGAGGAAAGTGGAAAGCAGAACTCCTCATATCAATGAGTCTGATTTCGACTGAAAGACCTTGTTGCGGACTATCTGATAGGAAAGCAATGAAAATCTATGACATCATATCACACATGTCTGCACGATACACATTCAAACACATTAGTACACATACATATCTGTCACACACACAAAAAAAAGAAAGAAAGATAGAAGGAAATGGATAGATAAAATACATAAGTAGAAACTGCCATTAGGCTCCATTTATCCGTTTTTGATGTAAAAAGAAAGGGGTTGATCGAAAGGCCCTGTTTTGTTCTTTAAGTAGCGCTGAAGACCAAATACAAGATTTTGTGCAGCTAAATGCTCTTCCTGTAGCCCTATTAGGTGCTCACTGACGTACCAAACGGCCGGTGGCCTTCTCAAATTGGAGGGATACTGCTGTGCCCAGGTCAGAGGTGGATGCAGGTCTCACAGGTGAGAAGTCAGGGAGATATCGTCCCTCTGAAAGGCGCTAGAGGGCGCACGTGGCTCAGAGCCCCTCTGTGCGTTCTTCAATCTCAGATAGTCCAGGGAGGGCTCTCCAAACCCCCACCCCCAACCCACCCTAAACCCGGAAGGTGGGGACTGAGCCTGAAACACCCTTGCAACTGTCAAGATGGAAGGACCCTGCCTGCTTCCTCTCCTGCCACCCCAGAGCTGGTGGGAGGGACTGGAGGAAGGTTTTCCTTGTGCACACTAGAAGAGACCTCAACTCGTACAGAAGTTTTTCTCCGTGCACAGTGGAAGTCAAGTCTTAGATATCTTGATGGTCACTTTTGCTTTGGGATCAATGGTTGGGGTTGGAGATTTGCAGCAGTGTCTCTGAGGATGTCCTAAAGAGTCAGACATACCGAAAGTGAATCTCTCTCTGCCCTGCCCTTTGCTGTGTGGACCTGAACAAAGACATCTCTGAACTTCAGTTCCTTCTAGCCCGGAGACTGGATGAGGACCTCTTCACTGTAGGCTTGGGACAAAGACTGTATCCCATCCTATACCTGCAGGTGGTTCAGAGAGCACCTGTAGAGACTCGAGCCTGCAGCCACCCACGCGCAGCTCCAGAGTGGATTTTTCTGCTCAGGAGAAGAAATGCTTACTTTTCATTGATCCACCTAATGGCTTTGTGTGGCTGATCAGCCTGAACTGCATCCTATTGTTTGTCTGCAGTTAGATCTAACTGTTGATCTTATTACCCAGGTCTAGAATTAGACTCTCACCTGGAGCTGGGAGAACTGCTTCAACCATCTATTCCTTCTAATGGAAACCCTGAAGCCTCAAAGTTGCCTTGAGCTAAAGAGGCAGGTAGCAAAGGAAATCTTATTTTCCCCCAAGCCCTATCTAATTACAGGATGCCATCACAGCCCGATTAGTATTTAACCAACAATGTGCTGATTCCTGATCCAGCCCTAAGCTTAACTGACATTTAAATGGAGTGAGATATTTAAATCTTAATTTCATTACCTGCTGGTAGTAATTTTTCAATTATAAATCCAAAGTATCACTCGGAATACATTTGCAAACGTAAAAGAATCTGACCCCATTGTTGTTCCATGGCACACATGACTTTTGGTTTGACTTTCAATCCAGAGCTGAATATCCTTTTATGGAGAAAGAGATAACGGAATTTTTCCCTGCACGGAAGCCTGCTTGGAGAGGGAGAGAAACACATCCACACCATAGAAGGACATCTGGGCAAGCACAAGTGCCTCGCCTGTGAGATATGAGCCACCTCTGTGTGGTTTACTGATGCTCTCACATTTCTGCTAGCAAGGCAGTCAATACAACAAAAGCCACTTCAGAATTCCAGACATTCAACACTAATTGTCACAGAAGGGTCAGTGGAGACTGTCTGCCTCTGCAGAACTCTCAGTCTGTCATTGCCTCGATACCTATATTCTGGCTGTTATATCTCTAGGGCAATGTTCTCCCCGAGGAATAGAGGGTTTGTGGGAAAATCAGCACACGTGTGTGCACATGAGGCGAAAAGAAACATCTTGGCTGCTGGGAGTCCTGCACCAGTGGAAGGGTAAGTCCTGGTCCTGCCAAGACTGAACTCCCCAGTGAATGGGATTGTTGGGAAAGGGCAGAATGTGGGGGTGGATCAGGAGAGGAACACCCCTATAGAAGCGGAGTGGGAGGTGCTAGGGAGATGTTATCCTGGAAACCAGGAAATGGAGTAGCATTTGAAATGTAAATAAGAAATACCCAATTTAATAAAAATCGAATAAAAAAAGACACTACTTCTGGAAGAGGATAATGTATGATTTCTTTTTAGGATCTGAGGGAAGACTTTGGACACCTGGACAAATGTGGAATGACCTATAGATCCTTGGAAATATTTGGATTGTTCCATAAACTACTGGAAAAGTGGAAGATTCAAGATCTCTATGGCAAGAGAGGAAGGTTTATATGAACCTGGAATGTGTGAGGAAATTACCTGTATAAGTTTTTCAGTAGAAGAGTCAGCAGAAGGTGGGCCAGGCACAGTGTGATCTTCTTTGAATCTTTCACTCTTCTCTCCAGTACTGTGTTTTGTAGATGTTGCAGGCACTCTGGCTACCAACTCATCAAAGTCCACATGTTCTTCAAACCCAGTAGACATAACCCGGCTTTTTTTTAACTTCCCAAGAATGGGCACTAAAGATGAGGCCACTCTTTTTCTAGTAGCAGGATGTAAGCAGATGTTCTGGAGTCCCTGATCCTCAGCATCGAAATGTTTTAAAATATTAAAACACTTGCTTTATGTGTTCCCACCACACCTGGTATTTACAATATGTGTCAAAGATTCCAGACTCACCCCTAGTTAAATACTTCTTTAATTGTATTAATACGTAGCCCGTGGGATCTTATATTTCCAATTACTCCTTCCCATCTGCTCTAGCTTGCTATCTATTTTATATTTACTTCAGATGTGAAAATATATTGCTATTATTTCATGTTATAGAGCAATCATGACTGAAAATGTTAATTTTAGTTTGTTTTCTTTACTCTGTTCCTCATGCACTGATTTCTGTGTATGGATATGAATTTCTGACTCATTATTTCATCTCCTTAATTGATTCTTCTTAACATTCTTTTTCAAAGTCTACTTTTTAATTTTTAATTATCTGTGTGTGTCCGTGTGTGTGTGTGTGTGTGTGTGTGTGTGTGTGTGTGTGTATACACATACGAGCACGATGTCCAAGTAAGCCAGAAGGGGGCAGTAGATCCCGTGGAGCTGATAACTAGTGGTTGTTGGTCACAGGACAGGGGAGCCTGAATCCAAATTCAGATCTTCTGTAAAAGCAGTATGCATTCCTAATTACTTTGTCATCTCTCTGGCACCCTTTTAACATTTCTTTAATTAGTCCAGTAGGTTAGCAATTCCATTAGATGTTGTCTGGGAAAAAACAAAACGTTTTAAAAATTTTATCTTTAATAGGCACTTTTTTTTTCTTCTGAGCACAGAATTGGAACTGTAGAGTAATTTATTTCGGAAGTGAACTTTTGCCATCCTGCCTGTTTTGCAGTGGGCGTGATGTCCAGTCTAACCACAACTGTACCTTCTGTTTTGATTATCTGTTCTTTTCCTTGTTTTACTTTTTTTCTTTCAAGCTTTTCCACTATCAAGTTCTTTATTATATAAATATATGATCGTATTAATTATGTATCTCTCCCAGCTCAGCTTTTAACTCTCATGAGCACTGAAGGCTATGTCTGACTGTACTCTGTGTTCAGAACCTAGGACAGCTCCCGGGTCTCAGCAACATTAAGTGTTAAACAAAGGGGCTTTTTGTTCTTATTTTACAGATGAGATGACTCAGGCAGAGAAAGGTTATGGTAACGGAACACACTGGGATTCCTAACGTGGTTTCTGAGAGACTAAATGAGTTGAAGACAGAACAGGAGAGTCTAGGGTTGTTCATAAAGGTCTTAGCCACAGACAATGAAAGGTAACACGTTCAGTATGGCGAGAACAGCTCAGTTCACATCAGCCCCTCCCTGGATCTGTGGCTTGCCTGTAAGAGTGTTAAGACAATTGTACATTGAATCCTGTTCTGACATGCAAGCATAAATATTGAGGACAAATAATCTTTCTATGATTATAGCTATAAAATTTTATTTTTCTTGTGTTCATTATATTTTATTTTTTATTGTATTTTGTTGCACTTTATGTTTGAGACAAAATCTTACAACGTAGCTTTTGCTGGGTTTGAACTTGCTTAGTAGACCAGGATGATTAGAAGAGTATCATTAAAAAAGATTCTTAGGAGCAAGTAAAAGCTAGCCTGGTTATTGCCCTGCAATACTGGACCATGCACTGGGGACCCATGATAATAGAGAAATGTGTTGAAAATACTGATTAACTGTTATTGATCCTCCTCTATGACTTTGCCTGGAAGGAGCCAAAAGAAAGCTCACAGCCACCATACAGCCAGCAGAAGCAAGGACTGAACTTGAAATCTTGAAAGAAGAGAGTAGGGACAATAGTTTGTATCCTTAATCCATGTGTATAATCCAGGAAGCAAAAACTAGCCTATAGTGATAAAGGCATCATCATGCTTTGAATATGCTTGACCCAGGCTTGTCCCAAGCCTGACAACAAAAGTGTGATACCCAGGACCCACATGATGGAAGGAGAGTGCTGACCCTCACAAGTTGTCCTTTGACCTCGGTGTGTGTGTGTGTGTGTGTGTGTGTGTGTGTGTGTTTGTGTGTGTGTGTGTGAGTGTGTGTGTGTGCGGGCTTACAGATTAAAAAAGGACAATTTCCTAGACAAATACCAGGCACCCAAGTTTAATCAGGAACAAATAAACCAGTTAAACATCCCCTAACTCCTAAGGAAATAGAAGCAATCATTAAAGGTCTCCCAACCAAAAATAGCCTATGTCCAGATGGGTTTAGTGCAGAATTCTATCAGACCTCCATAGAAGACCTCATACCAATATTATCTAAACTATTCCACAAAATTGAAACAGATGGAGCACTACCAAATTCCTTCTATGAAGCCACAATTACTCTTATACCTAAACCACACAAAGACCCAAGAAAGAAAGTGAACTTCAGACCCATTTCCCTTATGATTATCGGTGAAAAAATACTCAATAAAATTCTGGCAGATGAAATCAAAGGGCACATGAAAACAGTCATCCACCATGATCAAGTAGGCTTCATTCCAGGCATGCAGGGATGGTTTAATATACGGAAAACGTGATCCATTATATAAACAAACTGAAAGAACAAATCCACATGATCATTTCAGTAGATGCTGAGAAAGCATTTGACAAAATTCAACACCCCTTCCTGATAAAATTCATGGAAAGAATAGGAATTCAAGGCCCATACCTAAACATAGTAAAAGCCATATACACCAAACCAGATGCTAACATTAAACTAAATGGAGAGAACCTTGAAGCAATCCCACTAAAATCAGGGACTAAACAAGGCTGCCCACTCTCTCCCTACTATTTAATATAGTTCTTCAAGTTCTAGCCAGAGCAATCAGACAACAAAAGGAAATCAAGGGGATACAGATAGGTAAAGAAGAAGTCATAATATCACTATTTGCAGATGATATGATAGTATATTTAAGTGATCCCAAAAACTCCACCAGAGAACTATGTCAGCAAAGTGGCTGGGTATAAAATTAACTCAAATAAATCAGTAGACTTCCTCAGCACAAAAGAGAAACAAGCCGAGAAAGAAATTAGGGAAATGACACCCTTCATAGTAAACCCAAACAATATAAAGTACCTCGGTGGGACTTTAACCAGACAAGTAAAAGATCTTTACAATAAGAACTTCAAGACTCTGAAGAGAGAAATTGAAGAAGACTTCAGAAGATGGAAAGATCTCCAATGCTCATGGGTTGGAAGGATTAATATAGTAAAAATGGCCATTTTACGAAAAGCAATCTACAGATTCAATGCAATCCCCATCAAAATACCAATCCAATTCTTCAAAGAGTTAGACAGAACAATTTGCAAAATCACCTGGAATAACAAAAATGCCAGGTTAGCTATAAGTATTCTCAACAATAAAAGGACTTCAGGGGAAATCACCATCCCTGAACTCAAGCAATATTTCAGAGCAATAGTGATAAAAACTGCATGGTATTGGTACTGAGACAGAAAGATAGAGAAATGGAACAGAATTGGAGACCCAGAAATGAACCCACACACCTATGGGCACCTGACTTTTGACAACGGAGCCAAAACCATTCAATGGAAAAAAGATAGCATTTTCAGCAAATGGTGCTGGTTCAACTGGAGGTCAACATGTAGAAGAATGCAAATCGATCCATGCTTATCACCCTGTACAAAGCTTAAGTCTAAGTGGATCAAGGACCTTCACATTAAATCAGATACACTCAAACTGATAGAAGAAAAACTAGGGAAGCATGTCGAACACATGGACACTGGAAAAAATTTCCTGAACAAACACCAATGCTTATGCTCTAAGATCAAGAGTCGACAAATGGGATCTCATAAAACTGCAAAGGTTCAGTAAGGCAAAGGACACTGTGGTTAGGAGAAAATGGAAACCAACAGATTGAGTATAGATCTTTACAATCCTAAAACAGAGAGAGGGCTTATATCCAAAATATACAAAGAACTCAAAAAGTTAGACCGCAGGAAGACAAATAACCCTATTAAAAATGGGGTACAGAACTAAACAAAGAATTCATAACTGAGGAATACCGAATGGCTGAGAGACACCTAAAGAAATGTTCAACATCTTTAGTCATAAGGGACATGCAAATCAAAACAACCCTAAGATTTCACCTCACACCAGTGAGAATGGCTAAGATCAAAAACTCAGGTGACAGCAAATGCTGGCAAGGATGTGGAGAAAGAGGAACACTCCTCCATTGTTGGTGGAATTGAAGACTTGTAAGACTATTCTGGAAATCATTCTGGAGGTTCCTCAAAAAATTGGACATTGAGTTAACTGAGTATCCAGCTATACCTATCTTGGGCAAATACCCACAAGATGCCCCAACATATAAAAAAGCACATGCTCCACTATGTTCATAGCAGCCTTATTTATAATAGCCAGTAGCTGGAAAGAACACAGTTGCCCTTCAAAAGAGGAATGGATACAGAAAATGTGGTACATCTACACAGTGGAATATTACTCACCTATCAAAAACAATGCCTTTATGAAATTCATAGAAAAATTGTTCTTACTGGAAAATATCATCTGGAGAGAGGTAACACACCTACAGAAAAACACAAATGGTATGCACTCGTTGATAAGTGGCTATTAGCCCAAATGCTTGAATTACCCGAGATGCATAGAACACATGAAAATCAAGAGTGATGATCAAAATGTGAATGCTTCACTCCTTCTTTAAAAGGCGGGACAAGAATACCCTTGGCAGGGAATAGAGAAGCAAAGATTAAAACAGACACAGAAGGAACACCCATTCAGAGCCTGCCCTACATGTGGCCCATACATTTAAAGCCACCCAATTAGGCATGATGGATGAAAAACAGAAGTGCAGGCCGACCAGAGCCGGATATAGATCTCCACTGAGAGATACAGCCAGAATACAAGAAATACAGAGACAAATGCCAACAGCAAACCACTGAAGTGAGAATAGGACGCCCGTTGAAGGAATCAGAGAAAGAATTGGAAGACCTTGAAGGGGCTCGAGACCTCTTATGAACAACAATGACTAGCAACTAGAGCTTCCAGGGACTAAGCCACTACATAAAGATTATACATGGACTGACCCTGGATTCTGACCACATAGGTAGCAATGAATATCCTATCAAGATCACCAGTTGAAGGGGAAGCCCGTGATCCTACTAAGACTGAACCCTAGGGAAAGTGATTGTTGGGAGGGGACGTTAATGGGGGGATGATGGTGAGGGAAACACCCATATAGAAGAGGAGGGGGAGGGGCTAGGGGGATGTTGGCCGGGAAACCGGGAAAGGGATTAACAATCGAAATGTAAATGAGAAATAATCAAGTAAACAATGGAATGGAGATGGGGTATTGAAGGAGACACTTTAATGAATCAACATATCAAAGTTTTGGAAGAAGTTCATCTCAAATATATATTGAAGATGGAGAAATAGATCACACCTACAATAGTCTTAATGTACTTCTAGATATTTTAAAATCCAAAAGTTGGAGACCATCTAGAATCTTTCCCCAAACTGAACAAAGATGCTTTGCATACTTACTCTCTTCTTACAAAGAAAATATTTATGGAATGGGTTTTGGGAAGGCTTCATTTCCCAACAAAGGAGACTCACTGAGATGCAGGTCTAGGCTAAGATGACGTTTGGTTGCATGTGTTCCATTACGCATTCAGACATAGTTACTGTGTTTCTATGACTCTTCAAATGTGGGCATGATTAGACTAGGTACACTGTTAATTGAGGACATTTTCTCATCTATGACATAGACAAGGTACACTGATAATTGTGGATATTTTCTCATCTGTGATATAGACTAGGTACACTGATAATTGAAGGACACTTTCTGATCTGTGACATAGACTATGTACACTGATAATTGAAGGAATATTCTGATCTGTGACATAGACTATGTACACTGATAATTTGAGGACATTTTCTGATCTGTGACATAGACTATGTACACTGATAATTGAGGACATTTTTTCATCTGTGACATAGCCTAGGCACAATGATAATTGGAGTACACTTTCTCATCTGTGACATAGACTAGGGAAACTGATAATTGGAGGAATTTTTTTCTGATCTGTGACACACGGTTCTTCTGTCTCTTGCCAGAGTATGTCCTGTGCAATGGGAACCTCTCTCACTTATTTTTCTACATTTCAGTAAGCAGTTACCAGATGATGTTTAGACATAGCACATCCTCTGATGTGTGATGTGCAGTGAGCCATTTCCAATTAGTGTCACTGTGACTTGGGTTGACAAGCAATCACCTTCTGCTACAGTAACCATTCCTCATCTAGCATGACACCTCAGCTCTTCCAATGCACTTCCAAGTGTGGAATTTATTTTTATACAAATGGCTGGCACTGAAAAAGATTTCAGGACTTTCTTTATTCTGTCATTAGACTTGGGACAAGATTTTAGATTTATAAGGTATGTTTCAGTCTAGGTCACAGAAAGTCTTTTATGTCAACTTTAACATCAGAAACTTCCACATCTACCCCTAAAACATACATTGGGTTAAGGAACCCAATGAGCCTTTTGTTATTTTGATCATTTGTACAAAGAATTTCTGTCCCATCTAACTGATACAGACATGAATTGCACGGTTATTGTGTTGCCTCTGTGTCCCCTACTGCATTGCAACTGGACAGAGGGTTCACAATAGTCCAGTTCTGTAGCAATTCACAATGTTGCATTTCCAAATACAGAAATTTTCTCACTACCAAACATTCTGTTCTATTCTTCAAATCAAAATTTATTATAGGCCACATATTTACTGAATTCATCTTGAACAATTCAGCATTTTAAAATATAACCGTTATAGCAAAGAAACAGAAGGGCAGGGTATGTTACCATTTGGTAATTAAAAAAAAACAACAAACTTAAAAATATACATAATTAAAAACGGGACATAACTCTTTCTAGCCATGCAACTTAGCTCTGATATGTCCTGAAATGATCACCACTATTTTTATATCAAATATTTATTTTAATTATTTCTCAATATTTTATACCATGTTTTATTTCTGATTTTCTGGAATGAGAAAAAGAATGTATTATTTTTTAACTCCAAGGAAATAAAATAACTTACCTTGTGATACATAACCTTGAATATTCTACATTTTCATGAGGAATAAAATAGGTAAAGGTAAAAATATTGTGTCTGTATGTAGATTAGAAATTAAGTCTGTTATAAATATAAACTTGGGACAAGAACTTACCTTACTGTGAAAGGCAAACTAAGCTTGATTATCTCCTCTGCACAAAGATGCATCTTCATCCTTTCTCATGTGTAGGTCTGATTTATAGACACCATTGCTCGAATTTTCATGTAGGGACATGGAAGAAATTGAAATTAGTGTCTCAAATTACTATCATATTTTAATATAAACTATGTAGACATCCAGGAAAAATATACTGAAACATTTAAACTTCACATCATTTCTTTAGTGGTAAATTAATTTGCTTTTAAAAGAACTGTTGGAAGTGAGTTCAAAATTGATTTAAGATAAGAGTAACTGCTGTGCAAGTTTCATGACATCATTGGGTCCATGACTCAATGCTGGAAAGTTGGACTCTAGTTATCCATCTGTGAAGTGTGACATATTCATGTGCAGTCGTATATGCAAATAAGCATAGAGATGCACACACATTGATATATGAAGGCACACACTCAAGAAAAAATATATAATTTCAAAGGTGGTTTTGTTTTGTTTTCTTTGCTTTGCTTTGCTTTCATTTACTAGTAATGACTCATACCTTTAATTATACCATAAAAATCTGAGAAGGGTTTGACAAGTAGGAGGCCAGAACTTCACATATGAGACCTTCACAGCAGTTAATACAAGGCTAACATGAAAAACATGAGAACTTTTTTCAAAATCCTAAGAGCTTGAAATATAAATCAGGGCCTACCTGGCACACAGTAGGTTATGGCTTTGATGTCCACACATTATTTTTTCATTCAAATATCAGGGACTTCTCTATTGAATGGTTTTCAAATAACCAAATTTTGATTAATTTTTAGAATTCGTTTTGTGTTCAAATATAAATCTCCTAAACCCTAACCTTTATCTCTGACTTTCTAAACCAGAAAAAGCATAGGAACACTCAATATATCTGGCCTTATATGTTGTATATTTTCATTTTAAATGGCTTTTTTATAGCATTATATTGTTCCTGGAATTTACAGATTACCTCCTTGGAATATTAGGTGATACAGACTTAAAACCTTTGGGTCAAACCTTCACTGGTTCTTTCACACAATTTATCATTCCTCTTTCAGGTGACATAAGGAGCTGTTGCTGAGCTGTGGCTAAGACTGAGTGTGGATTACAATAGTGTCGACATCCTTCTCCAATGTGAAGCCATACATGTTCCTTAAACATATTCTTGAAAGATAGTTTCCATAATTCATGGAGTTTTCTTTAGATAGCTACATTCTTTCATTTATGGAGGATGTTTTTGAAGATGATTCTGGCATTTATGTCAATTGCTATCCCTCTTTCGTGGGAAATTTCTGTTTCTTTTCTGGATGCTTCCAGGAACTGTGTTTCTGCTGTTTGCGGGGTTCAGTTTGATCACCTGGGTTCAGATTTCTTTTTATTGATAATGCCTGACATTTGTTTGGTTGAGTCTTTTATTGTTCTCACTCTACAATTCCTTCATTGTTATGCCTGCATACTTTTGTCTTCCTATTTTGACTTTTCCTCCTTTTAGTCTTCTGTAGACCCATGGCTCTTCCACCTGCATGGAGCCTGGGTATTGCTAATCAATGTTTCTCGTGTATGAGCTGTTCTATAGAGTAATTAGTTTTCAATGTCTAAGAGTATAGACTCTAATTTTTGGTATTTATGAAATTTGCAGAGATCATAACTTCTAGAATAACATGATATCCTTACCTTTTCTATTTTTAGTTTTTCTGGAATGATTAAAATAAACAATTTATAGAGAATAACAAGCATAAGAAAAATGTATATTGTGAACATATTTCTGCAAGAGGTCTCATGTATTGATGCAGCTGAAATAACGAGGTTTGCCATGCGTTCTGTGACTGCTCCTACATCTCCCTTCTCCTTTCCCCAGAGTGATAGTATTTACTCATTCACTTTTCCTAACCTCTGAGTGGCTAAACTATCCCCCACTGATATTCCCACATTATTATTTGCTAAAATCTATATCCCATCTTTCTTGCCCTGGACACCATTTCTTTTTTTCTTTTTCTTTTCTTTTCTTCTCTTTTCTTTTCTTTCTTTCTTTCTTTCTTTCTTTCTTTCTTTCTTTCTTTCTTTCTTTTTTGGTAAGTATATTTATTGTTCATTAGTTTTTTAAAAAAATCTAGAATATTTTTCTGTTTAATTGTAAGTATACAATTTTCATTTAAATGTATTTCTTTTTTTTTCTTTTTTTTGGGGGTGGGTGTTCCCTCCCCATCCTCCCCCCATTACCGCCCTTCCCCCTACAATCACATTCACTGGGGGTTCAGTCTTAGCAGGACCAAGGGCTTCCCCTTCTACTGGTCCTCTTACCAGGCTATTCCTTGCTACCTATGAGGTTGGAGCTCAGGGTCAGTCCATGCATAGTCTTTGGGTAGTGGTTTAGTCCCTGGAAGCTCTGGTTGGTTGGCATTGTTGTTCAAATGGGGTCTCGAGCTCCTTCAAGCTCTTCCATTACTTTCTCTGATCCCTTCAACGGGTGTCCTGGTCTCAGTTCAGTGGTTTGCTGCTGGCATTCACCTATGTATTTCCTGTATTCTGGCTGTGTCTCTCAGGAGAGACTACTCCTACATCTCCCTTCTCCTTTCCCCACAGTGATAGTATTTACTCATTCACTTTTCTTCTCCCCTTACATTTGTTTATTCATTAGTTGTGTACTCAAATGCTACAGTATCTAGTTAGTTGAGAGGTCAATTTTCAGAAGTGACTTATTAGCTTCTGCCATGTGGGTCACAGGGATTGATCCCAGCAGTTCAAGCTCAGCTTGGCAAAAAACTACCCTTAGCCAGGGAACCTTTATGCAATCCCCAAATTTAGTATTTCCTAATACTATCTGAGAGCATTTCTATGACTTCAGAATTTTTACCTGTGTTATTTTAGTGGAAAGATATTATGTGGGAATTAATTTTGTACATTATAGCCACAGTGCTTTAATGCTACCCATGCTTCTATTCTATGCACTACTCATTGCATTTGAATATGTGTTTAAAAAAACACTGCTTAGACAACAAGCACAACCTCTGCTGATAATGTTATATATCTTCCTTATGTATATGGCTATGTCTCTACATCATTTTATGCTCACTGTTTTGGCATACTGATTTCTCTTTAATTTATATTTATGATGCACATCATGGAGACCCTTTTGTTTTGGCTCTTTGGATGATAGTGATTTCCCTGGTATTATTTCATTGAGGACACAAACACTTACCGAACATTCACATATTTACAATTATACTGTATATTTTTGTCTGGTGATTTGACTATACTATTTATGGTGAATCTGAAAGTAATCTCTAGTGCAGTAAAAGTCAAACAGTGTTTAGAAAATTGACTACCTGTATTCTTTTTATCTATCACTTACTTTCATACTAAGATACAAAGAAACGTCTCTCTTCCTAGTATTTACTCTTACTTATGTAAAAAATTAATTAGCAAATTAATTAAAATTATTTTAGTACAGTAGTTTTCCTAAGCTTATAATACCTAGATATAATACATTAGCCATGTCCTTTCTGAACTCTCATGCATACTATAAAGTAAATATATTTAGTTTGAATGGGAACTCCACATAAGAGGCTACAAAAATACCTCAGCTGTTAAAGGCTTGTGATCCAATGAAAATGTCAATGAAACTAAATTAGTCACTGTATATTAGGTGTTTGTTTTGAAATAGTCACATATTAGCTCTTTGTAATTCTCTACATCATATCAGGTCTAGTGAATCCATCCAATTACATAATTCACCATTATATCTAATACCTAATTTGAATTATTTAACATGTGTTTTGGTTTCATCTTCATATTCTATAGCAAAGGAAGCATAGTTAGTGCTCTCCTATAGTCAAATAGCCACTTCATCTGCGGTAATCTAGTATATTAGTAAAATATCAAAATCGGTTTCTTTAGTCCATTTACTTTGGAGAGATCTAATCTCAGCAGAAATGCTGAAATGAAATATAAATTAAATAAACTCACCGAGTAAAATATAAATCGTTATGAAAGATAAATGATATACTAAAATAAGTTATAAGACACAGAAATAAATAACAAAATTCAAAGTCACATTACCCCCACCAAACACCCAGCTCACTGAAAAAAAAAAAAAACCATGGACCCATTATATAAGTAAGTACCTGTGATCACATGCTTGACAACACTCTAAGTTCTTTCTCTCCCTTTACATTATGGGAGCAGAGGTAATGGTTTCCCCTAAGTTCTCAGAATTATCTATGGTTCTGGTTAAGATGCAACGAAAAACCTAGAATGCCTGTTTATGGAAGAGGAGTTTTTTTTCTTATTTGCATCCTTAATGTATCATAATTGATGATATTCTAGATGCCTAGTGAAGACGTGTTATATAAATAAATGATGAAGAAGATTCAATTTAAAATTATATTATGTTTATTAGAAGAATTTTTCCTCTCAATTTCATAACCATTTTATATAATACACACTCTGTCATTCTTCTGCATAGATTCTAGTCAGGATGTATCTTAATAATCCATGCTTATTCAAGTGTAGTTTGTATCTATTTTTATCCATCTCCGCATGACAACCCCCTCAATATATATTTCATATAGAGGAAATGCCTATCCTGATATTTCCATTTATTATGATGACACTATCAAGAAGATACGAGGTTAATATTTCTGGCTGCGCCCAGAGATGACATAGTACAAAAGCTCACTGTACACAAATTCGGTGGGGGAGAAAGCTGGACTCCCAGAATCATGGACAATTCTGAGAACTTAGGGGAAACCATTACCTCTGCTCACATTCCTGTGCTGAGAGGAAGCTGTTTAGAGCCCTATGGATACAGGAACCTAGGAAGAATAAGGGGTGGGATCCTTCCAGTATCTACCTGTGTCCAGATATGAAAGTCAGTGGCCCGGAAAAGTAAGACAACTGAGAACACAGGCGAGACCAACCCTTCTGCTCCAAGCAACCAGGCTGGAGGCCTCAGGATACAGAAAACAAGAGCAGTCTGGGACAGGACACTTCCTGTTTCTGCCTGCACCCATTGCTGATCTGGTCCTACATATCTCTGTACCCACATCTTGGTGGGAGAAAACAAGTCTATAGGAACAGTGACAAAGAATTTTACAGGAAGGTCAAGCCACTGTCACAGACAGCAAGACCAGGAAAAACTAGAGAAAACCTCATGACAAGAGTCAACCACAGGAACCTAAGCAACAGAAACCAAAACTAATTGGCATCATCAGGGCTCCCTTATCTCAGGAAAGCAAATATTGTATATCCCATCAAATGAAAAAGCAAGATGTGGATTCAAAATCATGTTTTATGGTGATGATAGAGGACATTGAGTAGGGAACAAATAAAACTCTTCAAGAAATACAGGACAACAAGGGTAAAAAAGTAGAAGCCCTTAAAGGGGAAACTCAAAATTTATCCAAGAATTGCAGGAAAACACGGTCAAACAGATGAAGGAATTTAAAAAATCTAGGATCAATAAGTGGAAATAGAAGCAATAAAGAAAGCACAAAGAGAGACAACCCTGAAGGTGGAAAACCTAGGGAAGAAATCAGAAGTCAAAAACAGAAGCATCAGTAAGAGAATACAAGAGATAAAAGATAAAAATCTCAGGGGTATTAGATACTGTAGAAAACATTTACACAACCATCAAAGAAAATGTAAAGCTCAAAAAGCTCCTAATGGAAAACAACCAGGAAATCCAGGACACAATGAGAAGATCAAACCAAAGGATGACGGGTATAAAAGAGAGCAAATATTTCCATATAAAAGGGCCAATAATATCATCAAGAATTATAGGAGAAAACTTCCCTAGCTAAAGGGAGAAATGCCTATAATAATAAAAGAATCATACACTTCTCCAAATAGTTTGGACCAAAAAGAAATTTCTCCCTTCACATAATAGTCAAAACACCAAATGCACAAAACAAAGAAAGAATATTAAAGGCAGTAAGCGAAAAAGTCAGGTAACATATATAGGCATACCTATAAGTTTTACACCAGACTTCTCACCAGAGACTATGAAAGTCAGTTCCAGATTGGATTCTATAAAACACTAAGAGAAAATAAATGCCAGCCAATGCTACTTTCACCTGCAAAACTTTCAATCAACTCATCTGGAGAAACAAATATTTTATGATAAATTAAATTTACACTCTATATTTTCACAAATCCTGCCCTACAAAAGATAATAGATGGGAAACTCCAACAAAAGGAGGGAAATTACACCCTATATAAAGCAAGAAAGTAATCCTTTTTCAACAAACCCTACAGAAGAGAGTCACACTAACATTATTCCACCTCTACCAAAAAAGAATAACAGAAAACCACAATAACTATTCCTTAATATCTCTTAGCATCAATTCTCAATTCTCCAAAAAAAAGACATAGACTAACAGACTGCATACATAAAGAAGAACTAGAATTTTGTTGCATAAAGGAAACACAGCTTAGTGACAAAGATAGATAGTATCTCGGAATAAAAGGCTGGAAAACAATTTTCCAAGAAAATGGTCTGTAGAAACACCCTGGAGCATAGATTCCAGTATCTAATTTAACCAAAAGTTATCAAAAAAAAAGGAAAGACACTTTATTTTCATCAAAGAAAAAAATTCCACCTGGGTCAGTTCTCTATCCTGAATATCTATACGCTACATCCAAGGGCACCTAAATTTATAAAGTAAACCGTACTTAGCTCTGGCTAACGAAATACTAGTGGGAGACTTCAACAACCCACACTCAGCTATGTCTAGATCATGGCATGGGAAAGCAGAGACACAGAGAAATTAACAGATTTTGAACCAAATGTATATAAGAAATATCTATAGAATATTTCATCCTTGAACAAAAGAATATACCTTATTTCAGGAACTCATGGCACATTCTCCAAAACTGATCATACAGTGAGTCACAAAAGAGGCATCAACAGATACAATAGAGTGAAATAATCCCATGCATTTGCTCAGACTACCATGACCTTAGGCTGGACTTCAATAACAACAAAAATGTCAGAAAGCCCAAGTACACATGGACGTTGAACAATATTTTACACAGTGATAACTTGGTATAGGAAGAACTAAAGAAAAAAATCAAAATGTTTTAGAATTTAAGGAAAAGTAAGGCACAACAAACTCAAACTTATGGGACATAATGATAGTATAGCTAAGATGAAAATCAAAGCTTTGAGAGTATCCAAAGTGAAACTGGAGAGAGCATACATTAACAGCTTGACAACAAATATAAAAGCTCAAAAACAAAAAGAAGCAGATACACCAAAGAGGAGCAGAAGGCAGGATAATCAAACTCAGGAATGAAATCAACTAAGGAGAAACAAAAAGAACTCTACAAAACATCAATAAAACCAGGAGCTGGATCCAAGGGTAAATCAACATGATAGATAAACCTGAGCCAGAATAACAAATGGCACAGAGAAAGCATCCAAATAACAAAATCAGAAATGAGAGGGAAACAAAACAACAGAATCTACAGAAATTCAAAACATCATCCTATCGTATTACTGAAATTTATATTCAAGAAAAGTAGAAAATCTAGATCAAATGATCAATTTCCTATACAGGGAGTAGTTACCAAAGTTAAGTCAGGGTCAGATAAAATATATAAACTATACCATGAATCCTAAAAAATTAGAAACAATTAATAAAAGGCTCCCAATTTGGAAAAGATCCCAGGACCAGATGATTTTAGTGGAAAATTCTATCATCACTTCCTAGAATCAAATAACACTATTGTCCAAAATATTCCACAAAATCAAAACAGAGGAAAAGTGCCCAATTCCATCGATGAAGCCACAGTTATGTTAATACCTAAAGCACACAAAGACCCAATAAAGAAAGTGAACATCAGATCAACCTCCCTTATGAATATTGACAAAAAATGGTCAATCAAATCATTGAAAACCAAATCCATGAACATATCAAAATGATCATCCATCACTATCAAGCAGACTTCATAACAGGAAGGCAAGTATAGTTCAATATGGAATTCCAACAACATAATCCACTAGATAATCAAACTGAAAGAAAAAATTACATTTTCACCTCATTAGATGCTGCGAAAATATTTTCCAAATAAAACACCCCTTCATAGCCAAAGTCTTACAATGATAGGAATTCAAGGCCCCTACTCAACAATAGTAAGTTAATGTACAGCAAACCAGTAGCCAAAAATCAAGCTAAATGAAGAGAAACTTGAAGCTCTTTCTGTAAAATCAGGGACTAGACAAGGCTATTCATTCTCTCCCTACTTATGCAATATAGTACACAATGTGCTGGCCTGACCAATTAGACAACAAATGGAGAACAAAGGGATACAAATATTAAAGGAAGAGCTCAATATATCTCTATTTGCAGGTGATACGATAGTACACTTAAGTGAGTCCATAATTCCACCAGAGAACTACTGCATGCGATGAACAACTTCACCAAAGTCCTGGATATAGAATTAACTCAAACGTATCAGTAACCTTCCATGAATAAACAGACCAAGAAAGAAATTATGGAAATGACACTTTTCACAATAATCACAAATAACAAAAAATACTTCCGTGTAACTCAAAACTGGCACGGGAAAGTGCCATATGAAAAGAACTTAATAACTCTAAAAGATGCAATTTTCAGAAGATGGAAAGGCTTTTCATATTCATGGTTTGGCCATATTGATATAACAAAAATGACCCTTTGCCAAAAGCAATCTACAGATTCAATGCAATCCCCAAGAAAATTTCAAAAACTTCTTCATACAGTTTGAAAGAGAAATATGCAAGTTCATTTAGAATAAGAAAAAAAACAAGGAAGTGGAAACTATTCTCAAAATAAAAGAAATTCTGTGGAAATCAACATCGCTAATCTCAAGTTGAATACCTAGCAATAGTGATAAAAAATATATGGTATTGGTGCAGAGACAGGCAAGTAGAACACCTGTGTTGGTTCATCTAGATGTCAGCGTGTATATTAATGTAAATTCATCCATTCTTATCACGCTGTACAAATCTGAAGTGCAAGTGGATTAAGGGTGTCCAGAAAAAAGAGATATACACAAACCAATAGAAGAAAAAGTGGGGAAAATCTTGAACACATGATAACAATGGAAAATTTCTTGAACAGAACACCAAACCAGTGGCTTATGCTGTACGATGAAGAGTAGACAGATTGGTCCTTGTAAAAATGCAAAGTGTCTGTAAGGCAAGGAACACTGTCAGTATGACAAAATGGCAACTAATATCTTAAAAAACGATCCTTGCCATCCTATACCTGAAAGAGAACAAATATTCAGTATGTACAAAGAACTCAAGAAGTTATACTCCAGAAAGTCAAATAACCCCATTATAAATGGTGTACAGATCTAAACAAATAATTTTCAGCAGAAGAATTTTGAATGGCTGAGAAATACATAAAGAAATGTTAAATGTCATTATTGATTGGATTGAAATGAGGTACACTATTTTGGAAATTACTCTGGGTTTCCTCAAAAAATTGGCCATAGTATATGCTGAGGACTTAGCTATCCTACTCCTGGGCATATTCCCAAAAGATGCCCC
The DNA here is from genome assembly GCF_021556685.1 of Rattus norvegicus. Classification (NCBI taxonomy): domain Eukaryota; kingdom Metazoa; phylum Chordata; class Mammalia; order Rodentia; family Muridae; genus Rattus; species Rattus norvegicus. The sequence continues at coordinate 68,357,002 of NC_141555.1, forward strand.
AACATATAACTAGGACACATTTTGTACTATGGTTATACAGCTGTATTCATGATAGCCAGAAGCTAGGAAGAACCCAGATGATTAGACTACATGAATGTATACAGAAAATGTGGTTCATCTACATAATTGAGTGCAACTCAGTAATCAAATACAATGACATCATGAAATTCATAAGCAACTGAATGAAACTATAAAATACCATCCTGAATGAGGCAACCAAATCAAACACACACACACACACACACACACACACACACATGCACACACACCCAAAACCTTCAATTACCGAGCATACAATTCACATACTGCTTTAAGTTAAGAAGAAGGATGAACCAAGTGAGGATGGGCTGTCTTAAAAGGGGAAACAAAAATATTCATAGGACATGACATGGAGGTAAAGTTTATAGGAGAGATTGAAAGAATAGCCACTCTGAGCCTATACCACCTGGGGATCCAGTCCACATACATACAGCCCCCAAACCTAAACAATATTGCTGATGCCAACAAGTGCATGCTTACAGGAGCCTGATATAGCTGTCTCCTGAGATACTCTTCCAGATCATGACAAATACCGAGGCTGATGCTTCCAGCCAACCATTGCACTGAGAACAGGGTCCCCTTTGGAGAAGATAGAGAAAGTATTAAAGGAGCTGAAGTGCCTTGCAACCCAGTAAGGACAATAGTGGTCACAACCAGTGCTCCTCGGGACTAAAGCACTTCCGTAAGACTGCATATGGACAAACTGGTGGCTCTAGCTGCATATGTCGCAAAGCATGACCATGTTCTATACCAATGGGAGAAGCCCTTGGTCGTGCCAAGGCTGGACCTTCCAGTAAATAGAATGTCATGCTGGAGAGGCAACAAGGGGATGTTTTTGGGGAGGGGGAAACACCTTTCAAGAAGACAGGGCAGCAGAAGAGGATAGGGATAGAGGGCTTATGGATGAAGGCCACATACATATTTTTCAATGCCTTTAACAGCTCAATGGCATGGCCATTCCCTAACCTCTGAGTGGCTAAACTATCTCCCACTGATATTCCTACATTATTATTTGCTAAAATCTATATCCCATCTTTCTTGCCCTGGACACCATTTCTTTTTTTCTTTTTCTTTTCTTTTTCTTTCTTTCTTTCTCTCTTCCTTTCTTTCTTTCTTTCTTTCTTACTTTCTTTCTTTCTTTCTTCCTTCCTTTCTTTCTTTTTTTTTGGTAAGTATATTTATTGTTCATTAGTTTTTTTAAAAAATCTAGAATATTTTTCTGTTTAATTGTAAGTATACAATTTTCATTTAAATGTATTTTTTTCCTTTGGGGTGGGTGTTCCTCTCCCCATCCTCCCCCCATTACCGCCGTCCCCCCTACAATCATGTTCACTGGGGTTTCAGTCTTAACAGGACCAAGGGCTTCCCCTTCTACTGGTCCTCTTACTAGGCTATTCCTTGCTACCTATGAGGTTGGAGCTCAGGGTCAGTCCATGTATAGTCTTTGGGTAGTGGCTTAGTCCCTGGAAGCTCTGGTTGCTTGGCATTGTTGTTCATATGGGGTCTCGAGCCCCTTCAAGCTCTTCCAGTCCTTTTTCTGATTCCTTCAACGGGTGTCCTGGTCTCAGTTCAGTGGTTTGCTGCTGGCATTCGCCTCTGTATTTGCTGTATTCTGGCTGTGTCTCTCAGGAGAGATTGTCATCTGGTTCCTGTCAGCCTGCATTTCTTTGCTTCATCCATCTTGTCTAATTGGGTCTATGTATATATATGAGCCATACGTGGGGCAGGCTCTGAAAGGGTGTTACTCCTGCCTCTGTTTAAATCTTTGCCTCCCAATTTTCTGCCAAGGGTATACTTGTTTCTCTTTTAAAGAAAATATGAAGCATCTAGACTTGAGACTGACTAATGAGTACTCCGAACAGGCCAAGGACATGATGATTAAAATGGGCTACATGCCCAGAAAAGATCTAGGAAAAATTTTACAATGACGAGTTGACCCAGTGCTACTGGATTCTAAAAAAGACAGGAAAGGTCTGGGTTTTTCCTAGGGGCCATTGAGGGAAGAATACCCATTACATGGAAAACGTAGGAATATGTGTGGATTCCTCAATGGCTGTTATCCTCAGAAACATTAACTGCTGCTGCTGAATTAGTGTCTGAACTGCTTGATTTGAGACATATACAGCCATCCACATCACCCTGGAACACACCTATATTTGTCATTAAGAAAAAAATCAGAAAAGTGGCGATTATTACATGATTTAAGAACTATCAATTCTCAGATGCAAATGATGGGTCCCATACAGAGAGGTTTACCATTGCTCTCTAGTATTCCTGTTGATTGGTCTATTATTATTATTGACACTAAAGATTGCTTTTTTTCCATCCCTCTTGCCCCACAAGATAGCGAGCGTGCGGTTTGCATTTACTTTACACTCTATGAACAATGAAGAACCTGATAAACGCTATCAGTGGGCGGTCTTGCCTCAAGGTATGGTTAATAGCCCTACTAAGTGTCACCTGTATGTAGGCAAAGCCCTACAGCCTGTACATGATCAATTCCCAAAATTGAGAATAATACATTTTATGGATGATATATTGCTTTCTGCTAAAGATTGTAGGACACTCGAAACGGCCAATGCAAAAGTGATAAAGGTGCTTGAAAATAATTAATTGTTTATAGCACCAGAAAAGGTTCAAATAGGCAAAAAGGGAAAGTATTTAGGAAGAAAGATTACTCCTCATAATGTTTCCCCTGCAGACGTAAAGTGGAAGGATGTCTTAACTGGTGAATGATGTGGCACAGATCCCGTAATTTCGAGATCTAGGGGAGCTGTTAGTGTTTTTTCCACAGAATCAAGACAACCCAATCTGGGTGCCTGAACGTTTGACTCGCAAACTGCCTCCTGCTATTCATGAAGATGAGACTACGAACACCACTACTACTACAACAACAACTACTACTACTACTACTACTACTACTACTACTACTACTACTACTAGAAATGATAATCCAGGTTGATTCACTCATGCTATGGGCAATTGCCAGATCATGGCCAGTACTTATGCTGGTTCATAGCAATAGTACTGTCTTGTGAACATTTTTCTCCACATCCTGTATATGTGATGAACCTTGTATAGTGCCTAATGGAGAATCGCCCCAACGATATACTGCCACTAATCTTTCATGGTTACATACACTGTATTTCACTCTTAGGAACTCCTTCCAGCCTTGTATATGGCTGCAAAGGATAACATTTGCTAAGTAGTTAGATCCTGTAAGCAATAGTGCTATGGTCACTGTAACCATCCTGGCTGCTCTGAGTAAAATTACCCAAGGAGCCTCTTCAGGCAGTGGAGATACATCAATCAATAATTCTGCAAAATTGAACATTACAACATTGATTATGATGCATAATGGTAGTTTTCCATCACTCCCGGGGCAAGGCATTCACACACTGATTAACTCTACCTGTCTTAGAGTCCTACCTACTTCACCCCCCATATCAAGACTTTCCACCTAAATTTACTCCTTGTCAAAGTCCATTCCATAGATCAAAACAACTCCTACCGGGATTTGAATTTTACCCTTCTCTTGGCAATGTCGAATATGATGGGGAGAAAAATAAGACTGGCAAACGTTATTTGTGGCCCTGGTATCAATGGGTATTATCAAATGTGCAGGGAGCATACAGATCTCTACCTCCTTTTGCTCGATTGTTAGGTGAAGATTTTGCATTGTATAATATTTCAGCCACTAGAACCAATAAAAAAACAAGTTTAGTAGATATAAAGTTTAATAGCCTATTAACAAATGATACTGCCGTTGGCACTTCGGTATGTGTTAGACCTCCTTTCTTCTTTCTGATAAGCACTAATGCAAGTGATAATGCTTTAAATTGCAATAACTCTAGTGTAGTTTAGCTGAATGCTGGGATGGAACCACTGATACCGCAGTGATAGTAAAGATTCCTTCCTTTGTGTCTATCTCTGTAGTAGCAAATCCAGATAATTTTCCCATACTTCATTTACTAAGAACCAAAAGCGATTTTAGTATTACGGCAGCCATAATTTCAGCCATTGTGCTATCAGTCGCTGAAGCAACAACAGCCGCGATTGCTATGACTAATCAAATACAGACGGCTGAGACTATCAAACAGATTGTGGAAAGAACCACAGTGGCATTAGAGATACAAGAAAAATTTAAAGCCCACTTGGCATCTGGCTTTCCATTAGCTAACCAAGGAATAGATTTGCTTCAGGAACAAATTGAGGCATTGTATCATATGACACAGCTGTCCTGCGTTTCCTCTCTTAGAGGCTCATATGTTAATCCATAGCAAGCTAACCTCTCTCAGTATTCTCAGCAGAGAAAAGAAATCTTGAATTATCTGAAAGGAAACTGGTCCATGAAAGCGGAGCAATTATTCGAGACAGTTGCTGATGCAGATTTCTGTCCTTAACAACACTATAATGGAACCCATCAGGTTTGGAGATGTCACCTCGTGGATTACCAATGCTTTCTCATTTTTCAAGGAATGGGCTGGCATGTTTGCCTGGGGGGCCATTGTCCTCTTGGGATGTGGAGTATGTCTATGGATTTTTGTCATTTACAATGAGCACATGCCAGACACAAAGCGATTGTTTACCAGGCTATGGCTGCCATTGAAAGCGGTGCTTCTTCCAGTGTATGGCTGGCCTCTCTGAAAGATTGAGAGTTCACCCTAGATTGTATTTTGTCACTGTCATGTGAAGTCATTGTATCCAGAGACGGGCAACTTTCCTCAGTCTCAAACCAAACTAAGACAGGAGCCCGGAGGCGATAGGATTATACCAGTGACGGGAAAGGCCGAGTTTTAGAGAGAAACGACCTAAGACAGAAGCAATGACATGTATTTACGTGACACCCAGATCTAGATCTGTCATAGACAGAAGTTCCTACGCCACATTTGAACATTCGGGCTGGCCCATGCCCCTCTGCTCAGTTTCTCCCCTAATATTAAACACACACGTATAGCTCAGAACAGTGTGCTGTACATCGGTCATCACTAGCCATTGGGGTGCAGTCTTAACTGCAAGAGTGGTTCGCCATGGCCGAACTGGGCACTCTGTAAGGCATGTCTGATATCTCTCAGACCACTACCCCCACATGATGGACTCATTTTTTAATAAAACAAAAAAGAGGGAGATGTTGGGAGCAACTATAAATGGCACTGATATCTAGTGGTTGTTTGTGGTATTACCACCATTAAGATGTGTCTTTAGCTTTCTTCTGGCATTTTACTAGGCCACAGTTGACAAGCATGTTAATAAGGTATTTCTCACTCCACCAATCCACAGAGGACAAGTTTAATGCCACAGTCTGTTTGGTACTTAAGGCGAGTGCCTTTGTTCTCCGGGGTCCCCCACATCATCAATGCGGTGTTTCTGCAATAAAGGCTGTTAGAGAATGACCCAACGGTGTCGCATCTTCCTTGCTGGTCGAGGTGGACACTTCAAGGAAGGGAACCATACTTGTCAAAGAAAAAATAATACTAAGATGAAATTTCAATTCTGAACAACTATGTTCAAATGCAAGGACACCTAAATTCATAAAAGAAACATAACTATAACTCAAAGCAAATATTGCACCATACACAATAAATTGTTGGAGACTTCAATTCTGCACTCTCATCATCTGACAATTTATGGAAACTGTAACTAAACAGATATGGTTAAAATAACAAGTTATTTTTATAACTTAAAAAATTCAAATGGATTAAATAGGTATTTAGGTAACATTTCATTCTAAATCAGAAGAATATACCTTTACTTATGCACCTCATTGTAACTTCTCCTAATTTGACCATATACTCATTCACATAACAGGCCTCAATTGATACCAGAATATTGAAGTAATCCTATACATCCTATCAGATCACCGTGGACTAGGGCTGCTCTTCTATATTTTATTACATTTTGTATTTGTTTAAATTATCGATGATTTATTTAAGTGGTATTTTTGAAACATCATATTTCTTGATAGTTTGTCACTATGCAATAAAGACTGGCTTAAACCTATTGGTAGTTCGTCCAATTTTGCCTCTACAGTAGGAAGAGTGAGTTCTCCATTCCAATCTTGGTTTATATACTACATTTTGAGTTAACTCTTTGAGCATACATTGCATTTAATGTTTTCCTTTTGTTTGAATATGTATTTGTATTATCTAACCTTACAAATTTGTAATATTATAATGAAATTTTTCATTTCTTAATTTTTGACTATAACTTTTCATCTCATTTTGCTTATATTTTTTCTCCATTTTAAATGCATTTTTTCTTTGTGAATACTTTTCCCTCTTTCTGTATGTTTGTGCCTTTATGGGATTTTGTTATTGTTTATCAATGGAAAAATGCAATTTATTCACAGCAGCAGCCATATATGAAGGAGAATACAAGAGTTAATTAGCTATTTCAATAGGACAGATTGCTTATTAAAAATAAGAATCTCCGAAACAAAGAAGAGTGATGAATTTCATACAACCCTTCCCCAATGATCCCAGCATGCAATAATACCAGGTAGTGTGCTGTGCTCATGTGGTGGTAGGAAATAATTTATGGAAGAATAAAAACACATTCCACAGAAAATTTGAAGAATCCCTTTCCCCCTACACATATACATAATGGGATTATAGGGTGGTCAATACAATTAATTGAAGCAGAAGTAAACAATTATGTTGCTACAAAAAAGTGATGGCAAGGAAGAATTTCAAACCATGGTCAACTATATAAATGTGAACATTTGTTCAGAAAATTGTGAGTTGTTCCCCAGGACAATAATAGCTGGACTGAACCCACCTTTTATCTATTCAAAATGGGGATCCATGGCCCTAAGGGGAATGATGAAGACAAAAAACAAACAAAAAAATAATAAAAGGGTATATTAATAGAAGCAAACCATTAACGCTAACTACCACAAAAAACTTTACGTTCTAACCAGAAAAGGCACCAAAACTAAAGTCACATTTGAGCACCCTGTGTTAAGACAAAGGTGAGTGGACCATGGTCTTTCTCCCTTTCATATTTTTCAAGTACTATACAAAAACAGGGATCTCAGACTGCTTTTCCATGATTTATTAAAGGTTTTTATAGCCCTCATATATTAAAATACCATTTGAAAGTATTGATAGCTGCTCTCTAGGTTTTTTCCAAGTTCACAAACTTCTTGGGCTGAAGTTCCAAAATGTAACTAGGCCCAACCCTGAGCTGTAAAACTATGGCAAGTCAATAATGACAGATATTTTCAGGCCCAAGCACTATAGTACTATACTATTGAGTACAGTGATCCAAATTAATTCAAATAGCTCAAGAGAGTAGGAAGATACATCAAAAAAAAGGGTTAGAAAAGTGTAGAAGAATCAACTCCTTCCTCGTGTATGTGAGCATTTACGGTTCTACAGTAAGTTCTAAGAGGCAATATTCAAGTAGCAATGGGAAGAACGAACTCAGGAAAAGACAGGGAGATAAACTAGCATGGTGGGTTTGTGTAAGAGAAATACTTAGAAATGAAAATATCTTGTAAAATTAAAAGTTTTTTATCATTATTTTCTCATTCCAATCAAAACAGACATCCATGAATAATTCTCCTCTAACGCTTCCATAAAACAGGTTAAACAAAAATTAACATAAACATTTAAAAGTTTGAAAATGAAACAAAAGAAAAAAATGCGTATGTTTCAGAGCAGGATCAGAGGGAAATGAGCTGAATCTGGTCAAGATGAAACCTAGAGTGGCAAGAAGTATATAGAATTAAGAATTGCATGAAAAAGGCTAGAGTAGTGACAGGAACATGGCCCAGACTGATAGGTAAGGGTGGGCCCTTTACAGGGGCACAGAATGAGGTAAGAACATATTTCAAATAAAGCAGCACCTTTCCTTTCTTCTCACCTCAAGTATCCCATCCCCGAAAAAAAACCCATTTTGATAATAATACAGAAGAGTTATGGTATGTCACTCACTTCCCATTTGCTTTTAACCCTCTCTCCAAAGTCAGGAAATATGAACATTTAGAATTTCCAAGAAGAAAAATTCATCGCCAGGTATATGGACGTCCTGAGGATCAGGTGACAAACTGAAACATGTGAGGGCAGAGAAGGTGGAGACTGTCTCATTCCACAGAGTAGAAATGTGACGGCCCAAGTTAAGAAGGGATAAGGCAAGCATAACAGGTAAACTAGTTCTCATAACATTCAACTTATTTACATTATTCTTATCTATACTTAGTTCAAATCACTTTCCAGCTTCATTTTGAATGATGCTGATCTATCCTGCAATGTGTCTGTCTGTACCATCTTCTCTTCCTAGTATTGGCTTTCATCATGGGGATAATAGATGATTGTGGCTACATAGGTGATGTTTTTATTTCTATATATCGCTCCCTTTACATACTATATGTGTAGTAACATTTAATGAGTTTCATTTGGAGAAGGTATGAATGATTGATCTAAAATATATGGTTTAAAACTCTATTGAGACTATTTAGAAAATATAAGGTATCCATTCATGTAAATAATTGCTTCTGTCGTATGATAAAGAAAAAAAATAAACGTTTATTCTAGTCAAAATAATTCTCTATAATTTTAATATCTAAAGATACAGAAGAACATTAAGATAATGTGGAATATTAGATCAGCTGAACTGCATGTTCATGTATTTAAGAATAACCAGAGTCATTGAGACATTTCTGGAACAAAAAATAGGAACAAAAAACAAAGCATTGAAAAAATAGTGGCAGAAGAACAGGGTCATTTTTTAAAAGTAGCATACCTTCAGATCCACTGTTTTCTTTTATTTAGTAAAAATTCAATTTAAATACTCTTCTTCAGTGTTTTTCATCCTGTCATTGACTCTATTTTCAAAGCTCTATCCCATAACTAGCATGATTATTAAATTTAAAACCAAGAATTTTGCATGTGTCAATCACTTTCTGCATTTCCTTATTTGTGGTTTATTCTGTCCCCAATGGCCATGTTGTGTTGAAGTCAGGAAGAATTTCTGGCTCATTCGATGAAAATTTTCTGAAAGCATATATTATTCATATTTGTAAAATTCTGTGCATATGTTTAATATTACTGGATATTATAGTTAAAAGTCATCTGGATAAAGAATTTTTGCATGAATATCATAACACGCTAAAATGCTAAAGAGAAAACGTAGAAGAGCTAGATATTTATTAAATATTTTTACTCTGTAGAGTTTGTAACTCTACAAAATAAGAGCAAATCACCGATTTCTGTGACATTCATATTCATGAACTATTACATTCTAATCAAACTCCTGTGTCAGCTCCCATAATGTTGGATTAAATGCTAATTGCAATCCAAAATGTTTGCAGTAAGTAAATAGGCAAATTATTTGTCCGCATGTACTAAACAAGTATGTGATGGAAGCAAAGGTTTGCTCTTAATGAAATAAGAACTACCAGATATAATGTGAAAAAATACATCTATTAAATTAAATTTTTTGTTATATAACAGCTATTAATTCATGGTCTGAGTCATGGCTTAAATCACCAAACCTTGAACAGTAACTAGGAATTTCTAGTGAGTTAGAAGTTCTCACAAGCATCTTCAATCTTCAAGCATCGATCTAAAATATATTCCTTTAAAATTCTCCTAAGTACACTTATCATGAAATATTCCACATCACAGTAAATAACTCCAATATCTTTTCATTTGCTCAAAACAAGACTTTGTCTTTCTTTCTTCCGGCCCTCCCCATAATCAGTCTACTACCAAACGCATAAATTTCCAACATACCTGTCTGATAGGAATCTTTTTCTCTGTCACTGACACTACTTCCACATTGACTTCAAAAACATCCTTCAAATCATTCTGTGTATCATTTCATAATACATAAGTAACCAGAGTCCCTTAGTATGTACATAGAGAGTTAAACAAACTTATTTAAAACTATTCAATGATTTCTTAGACATTTTCCATAAAAACATTTACATCTCTCATATTGTTTCTGTAAGCCCATATGTGATATCTAAGCTTCAGCTTTACTTGGTCCTCTGTTCCATCACTTAATATATACAAACTACTTTCACATTTACTTTTTGTATATGTCAAGCTCTTTTCCTTTTATTGACCTTATGTTTATAGTAATATTGCCCGAAATATAGTTCAATTATTTTTCATCTCATTTAAATTAGCTGTCACTTCCTTAGTAAAATCTCCATGACCTTATTTCTAAGATAGATTCTTATGTTATTTGCATACAATCAACTCCAACACACTGATTTATGCATTCATTTCTTTCTTTTGTCTTCTATCGTAATACAATTTTTATAAGAGAAAGCTCATAATATTTTTTATTCATTCCTAATCTATACCACTATTATGGAACCTTGTACAATAATGGAGACTTATTATTTTTTACCTCATTTAATAAGTTGTAAAAATAATCCTTGTACTATTCTTCATTTTAATGAATATGCATTCCATGCATTGGTTAAACCATCATGAAGTATTTATGTAAGTTCTTCAATATATTACAATTCAATGATCTAGATGACATTACCTAAACATTTTTATTTGTCAACGATAGTCTCTTTCATATTCAACAGCAATGCTTTGTTGACTGAGCAATTATCTCAGTTATGAATACATTTGACATGAAAGAAAAAGATACCTAATTTTAATTGGTAGCACCCAAGTAAAAATACCAGGTGCCAATCATTTGTTGTCCCATCTCTGAAAGTACAAATAGATGATCATTCCTAGGGGCTTACTGGTCACGGAGTCAAATTTCATTTGTGAGCTGTTTCGGTGAAAGATTAAAAACCAAGAGGACCCAAAGCTGTGTTCACAGAGCTTAACCTGTACCTCATTTCTCTTTCCCCATATCCCACCAGGAAATGGCTGGACTTCCAGGAGTGCTGACACACTCAGGATCACAGGAGAGACTACCACTTTTCAGGGGAAAGTGCCTGGAGCCCTTAGAACCCAGGAAAGAGGGCCAATCTGTTACAGGATACTCCTGGTTTCTATCTATCCCTTGTCGCTGAACCTGATCCACAACTTTTGGTACACAAGATCCTTTGGGAGAGAGCTAGTGTCCCTGGAGTCCTGACACTTAGGCTTACAGGAGGATCAATCCATTATCAGAGACAGTAAAACCAGCTAACCCCAGAGATAAAGAGATGGCGAGAGGGAAGTATAATAGCCTAAGTAATATAAACCAAGGCTACATGACATCATCAGAACCCAGCTCTCACAGCAAGACAAAGCTAGAATACCCACAACACAACAGAAAAGAAAAAGAAATGTTTGTACTTCAAATCACTTAACATGATGATGTTAAAGGATTTTATTAAGGACATAAATAATTACATCAAAGAAATACAGCACAACAGATGTAAATACATAGAAGCCCTTATAGAAGAAACACAAAAATCCCTTAAAGAATTACAGGAGACCATAGGCAAATGGGTGAAACTAGAAAATATAATCCTGAATGAAGTAACACAAACACAAATAAACACACATAGGAGGCACTCACTTGTAACTGGAAATTAGCCCAAGAGCTCAGAATATCCACAAACAACTCATATACACTCTGAAGCTTAAGAAGAAAGGACAAATAGGGACTGATTCAATCCCAATTAGAAGGGGAAAGAAAATTATCATGGGAGGCAGTTGGAGGAAGGACCCTGAGTGGGAGAGTGGTATTAAATGGAAAAACAGGAGAGCAGGATAAATGTGGGAAGAGACAGGAGAGAAGCACAGAGGACCAGGAGAAAGAGTATAGAAAGAAGGAACATTTGAGGATGGGGGTATCCTCTAGAATATCCCAGATACAAAGGATGGAACAGGTTCTCTGGACCCAACAGTGATGACATTTGCCAACTTCAATAAACAACATTGAAATTGAACCTGAAAACACAACCTGCAGTAGATAGACATGACCACAGTGTAAGGATGAGCCACTCACCCATCTCTTATTAAATCAGAGTTATCCCTGTCTAGTTGAAATGCAGGGGTAAATATGGAGCAGAGGTTGTAAGAAAGGCCATCCAGAGATTGGCAGACACCAAAATGGACACTGTTGCTGATGCGGAGATGTGCTTGCAAACAGGAGTCTGGTATGGGTGTCGTCTGAGAGGCTCTGCCAGCACCTGACTGACACAGATGCAGATATTCACAGCCAACCATTGAAATGAGCCTACAGATCCCAATGGAAGATGTAGGGGAAAGGATGATGTAGCTGAAGGAGACTGTAATTAACAACAATATCAATTAACCAGACCCCTCAAGGCTCCCATGGACCTAACAACCAACCATAGATTATACATGGTCTGGTACCCTACGTATGTAGCAGAGGACTGCCTCATCTCACATCAGTGGAATTGGAAGCACTTGGTACTTTGAATGCTTGATGTCCCAGAGAAGAGTGAATTCTAGAGGGGTGAGGAAAGAATGAATGGGGCTTGCGTAGTCACCCTCTTAGAGATATAGAGGAGGAATATGTGGAGGTTGGGTTTATGGAAAGGGGTAATATTTGAAATATAAACAAATACAGTGGTTAATAATACTACTAATAAAGGAGTGATATTTCCGTACATTACTTTACTTCACAGGATAGCTTGGAACATTTATTGTTGCCTAGATGCATGTTTCTTCCTACAGTACCTGAAATCTTGTTTCTCTGAGGAGTATAGCGTTAGATCTTCCTCTTCATTCAAAGAAGGGATAACACTTAATTCCTTTCTCCGAGCAAAGGTGATTGTAGATATGTCTGCAAATGGCAGGAGGCATTTGTGCAATCTAATTGGGGGTCACCAAAAGAATTATTTACAAGCAAAGCTTATAATGCAAAAAGTTTGTGTTCAATCAACTTACCAGTATTGAAAGCATCCCAGGACTTCTGTCCAGGCAACTACATACGATGTCAAGAGATATTTAGAATTTCAATATATGTGACTAGAGAAAATACTTTCCATTGTTTATCATACTCAATATTTCAAAAATATCATCACGGAATGAATATAATAAGCTTTAGGACAAGAAAAAAGTGAGACATCAAGGCAGAAGCGGCACAGTAACACCTGAAACTCACATGGATTTCTAATATCAATCCCATGCATTCTATGCTCTATTCAAATCCTATCACATGTTCATTCCCTAACCCAGTCAACCAGTGATTTTCTAGTCCCTGCAGTCTCTGAGGAGCAAGGGTCTGGATCAGCCTTTCCCATTCGGTTATGAGGTTCCAAGACACATCACTGCACCAATGCTGATGTAAGAGGTGCTTGACAGCAGTCTCCAAAGCACACTTTGCCCTTTCCATTCATGTTGCTCCTTCAGGAATCACTTGTCATGACACCTGACTGTGTGCACAAGACAGGTAGCACTGAGGAATCAAAGGAAGAGAGTCGACATGGTTCCTCCTCATTCAGAAATCTTGGATGATTGCCCCGCTACTACAAGCAGAACTGACAAGTGAGGCATCTCCTGGCTGGGGCATTCAGACCTCACACCTACCCCGTGCAGACCTCGCGACTATCCCGTGCAGACCTCGCGACTGTCCCATTCAGACCTCGCTACTGCCTCATGCAAACTCGACAACAGCCCCTCTCGAGGTTTGGTGGTTTCTTGAGATCAATGGTCACTCGAGATTTCCCTGCTTTGCCTTCCGGACTTTTCCACAGTTCTTGGGAGAGAGAGAGAGAGAGAGAGAAATACTCAAAGGATACAGCTCAAGTGATGCTCACCACTGCCAAGTACTTTCACTGCCCCTTCACGTGGTAGTGTTTAGAGAGGACAGAGAGCCTCATCCCGGACTTTACCCTCTGAAAATGCACCAACGATTCCCCAGCCTCCATGGCCTGGGTACCCCTTCAGAGTCCCCCAAGATTATTATAACACTGGAGTACAAAAGGTGCATCAGTTGAAGGATTCCCAGCCTTCACAGACTGGAAGCCCATGCAGTGTCCCCCAAGCGGATTATAACTCCAGACTCCAATGCGGGAAGAACTTGAAGGGTTCCCAGCCTCTGCCACCTGAGAACGCCTTCAGTGTCCCCCAACCGGATTATAACATCCTACACCAACGGGGGAAGCACTTGAACAGCAGACACCCGAGCAACTTTCCACCTCCGGGACTACTTAGACAGACTCGGCACAAGTTCAGATGCTCAAAACCCTATGAAGACCAGAGATTCAAAAAACCTGTTGCTCGTACTATAGAAATGCTTCAGAAACTCAAATATCATATAAAGGCTTCAGTCAATAAGAGGGCCCTAGACTCCAGAAGGGTACTGACAGAGAAGAAGAAATGGACAGTTCCTCTTCCTCTGAGGGTTCCTGAGGGCATGAGTAATCCACTGACCAAGGATAGGAGATTACTGAGTAACCCACTGGCATAAAATATATGCCGTATGTGTGTAGTATGTGTATAGTATGTATGTGTAATATGTGTGTAATATGTATTATGTATGTATGTATGTATGTATGTACACCCACTTACAGTGACACACGGAGATCAGAAGAGGGCATCGGACTCCCTAGAGTTGGGGACCATCTGATATAGTTGCTGGGAACTGAACCCGGGTCCTCTGAGAGGAATGCAAACCATCTTAACTAACATTATTTCAGTTTCCCATCATTTGTGAAACATCTTACTACCCATTTTGTGTTGTACTATGCAGTGTTCAGTTCTTAGTGCAATGGTGTCCCTTCACTCAAACTGGGTTTTGACGGTCTGTTGAACATGTAAGAGCAGCATGGCAGAAGGATAACGTGGGCGGGGATGCTCTGATACAAAGAGGGACATTGCACTAACTGCCTCAGTCACTGTCTCCTGGCCTGCACACTGCAGCATGTGCCTCCTGCGAAGCCAAGTGCTTTCCATGTTGCTTGAGCTGACAGCCCTTGCATCCTCTTCTAGGTCCTCCTCTGACATCCACAGGCGATCATCTTGAGGGATCCCTGAAGGGAAATCCCTGATAAAATTCTCCAGTGCTTACTAGAACCTCAGGCTAAAACCTAAACTCCTGGTTGGGAAATAAAACCAGCTCCCAGTCAACCACAGCCTGACATCGGGTCCCATCCATCCTGCCTGCCATTCAGCCCACTAACGCTCCTATTCTGATAGGGTCGATGATCTTATTTGATTAGCGGCCCAGCACATTCCAGTGTGGCCTTCATTATAACCACTTACATCTGCAATGACTCTACTTCCAATGAATATCAGAGCCTGAGCAGCCAGGAGTTAGGATGAAAAGAGAGGCTGGTGCATAAGCCAGACACTCACCCTGTCTGGGATACTGACTTACTTTATTAAATGATTTTAAAAAATGTATAAAAAATTAGAGAAGTTCGCACCCGAAGAATAGATTAGCACTGTGATGTCTATAATTCCTTCAGCTGCTCTCTATAAGCACCTACTAGCTCCAGGGACTCAGATAAGCCAGAATTCATTCCCTGTTTCCACTCTAGATAAGGCACAGATAATCCGTCGAAAACTGCTAAGCTGAGACTTTAGGAAACCTGTTGGAGACATCAGTTCAGGAAGACAGATGCCCTGGCCAAGACCTTCGAAATGGGGCTTCACAGAGATGACAGATTTGGAAAGGAAACAAGGTTGAAGACATGATGCCTTTCTTGCTAAGGAATTGGAGACCTGGCCTTCAGAGAAGATGGCTTCAAAGAATGAAGTCTTCAAGCACCTCTCCTTGGAACAAGTGCATCCCCTATGGGGATGGGGGGGAAACTGCATTTCAACCTCAGACACTGGAGAGTCTACGGGTCCAGAACTTCATGAGCCGGCTCAGTATGCGATGACTTAGGTGGAGAACCACTTGGATCCTCACTTTAACTAGCCAAAGGAAGAATGCTCTGCTCTGTCTCCCTGCCTTGGAAAGACACCTTCATCCCTCTTGTTCTTGCCCAAGGCTTCCTATGGTCCTCACCTGTGTGCTTCTGAGTCAACTGAGGTATGTTGACATACCTCACTTTGGGCGAGCTTTCCTCAAGAGCTCTAAACACCCAGCCTGTCCTGTACACTCCATCCCTATTGTTCTATTTATCTTGATTTTTTTTTCAGCAAAACATGAGCAGGAACTGAATTTCTCAAATGGCAAATGCTTGCAGTCTTCTAAAGTTGAGGACTATGTGAACAAAATGAACTGAGGGCAGTACCTCACACAGACAGATCTTTACGCCTATATTCTTGGCTTTCGATGATGTTTAAAATGTGGGGTTTTGGGGAAGGAAATTACAAAATGGTAGCAACAACGATCCATCCTGTGTCTCTGTTAAGGTTTGTTTTATTCAAAGTGACAAGCACTCCTCCCATGACTCCACATTTAAGGAGGCAAAGAGGTGAGCTAGGTCCATAAAACGATGGCCTTAAGAACCAGGGCTGGTGGTTGTCTTCCCCAGTTTGTCCTTCAAATATATCTTGCCACCAACTGGTTATAGCTGCGGTTCACAACTTGTGTGTGGGTCATGATCCCTTTGACAAACTTTAGTCTCCAAAATGATTACCTACTACGATTCATAACAGTAGCAAAATTACAACTATGAAGTAGCAACAAGAATAATTTTGTCATCAAGGGTCCTAACAACATAGGAACTGTCTTAATGGGTGGCAGCATTAGGAAGGTAGATCAATGACTTATAGTCCAAGAAAGAGCGCCTAGCTATGGGCCAAATAAACAAAATACAAGATCTCCAGCATGCCAGTAACATAGTCTAAAATGCAACCTGGGGAGATAGTTTTGTGTGAAGAAGTGCCTTCTATGTAATTACCAGCACCTGCATGACAGTCCATAACCCATGATTGGAGGGATAATGACAGGACACATGGAGGGTCCCATGGCTCCAGCCACATATATAGCAGAGGACGGCATTGTCTGGCATCAATAGTAGGAGAATACGTTGGTCCTGTGAAGGGTTAGTTCCCCAGTATGGGGGAATGCCAGGGTGTTGAGTTGGGAGTGGGTCAGAGGAAGAGCATCCTCATAGAAGCAAGGGGAGAAGGAAATGGGAATGGGGATAACCAGGAAAGGGGATAACATGTGTGGGATGACTATGATAGCCAGGAACAGTGAGTTTTGGGTTCAGTAAGAGATTTTGTCTCAAAAACTAAAGAAGTGGAAGATTAATGAACAGATGTGCAGGGTCTCCCTCTGTTCTCCTCATGCACATAAACAGAAATATGTGCACACACACACACACACACACAAACACACACACACACAGCTGCATTAGGAAAAATACTCAAAGAATTTGAATTTAGGATTTAGGTTGTCTTTTGGGTATCTGATCACACCTTTCCTTCCATAAATTTCACTTGGAAAAGTTTATTGAAGTCAGATACATTACCCATTAACATGAGACCATTTTTCTCCCAAACCTATAGGTTTTGATTCATGTTAGAAGTCATAGACCCAAGACACAGTTACACCTGAAAGGAAGAGCTAGATTTGAGCTATGAGTTTGTATTCCAGGGCCAAGGTCTATGATGTCATGGAGTGCAGAAGGTGGTCCATAGAACTGAGATTTTCTCGGAGCCTTACAGTGTCTCTGATTCCCAATGAGGGCTGCTGAGAATAAGTATACAAAAATAGACTCTACGATAGCTACATGTGATACTCTCCTTGATTGTATTCATCAATGTCATGAAGTTTTGTTTCTCACAAAGAGAATAGATCATCAAGAGTCTATGCTGACCATGTCCACACCAGGACCATATGAGGGTCCATGCCCTCTCCAGGCTCTGTGGATGGAGCCAAGAGAACCCTACAGGGCTCAGTGAAGCACTGACTGTAATTCACATTGCCCTGATATTAAGAGGGAGCATATTGATTCTTCTTGTTGTTGCTATGACAAAATACAAAGCAAAAACTTAACGAAGACAGGAGTGCTTGTTGACAGGAGTATGATATCGATGTCTCCTGAGGGGCTCTGCCAGAGACTTACTGATATAGATGAGGATGCTTACAGCTAATCATTAGACTGAGCACCCGGACCCCAATGGAGGAGGAGTTAAAGAATGAACTGGAGGAGCTGAAGGGGGTTGCAACCCCATAGGAAGAGCAACAATATCAACCAACCAGACCCCACCCCAGAGCTCCCAGAGACTAAACCACCAACCGAAGAGTACACATGGATGGTCCCACGGCTGCAGCCACATATATAGCAGAGGAAGGCATTGTCAATCATCAATAGGAGGAGAAGCCCGTGGTCTTCTGAAGGCTCATTTCCCAAATCTGGGGGAATGCCAGGATGTTGAGATGGGAGTGGGTGGGAAGAAAAGCATTATCAATGAAGCAGGGGGAGAGAGAATGGGAGAGAGGGGATCCAGGAAAGGGGATAACATATGACATTTAAATACGTAAAATTCCAATAAAAAAGAGACAGAAAGTGTTTATTTTGACCCATTGTTTAAGCTGGTACCATCCGTCATGATGGGGAAAGCATAACAACTGGAGTGTGATGGTCACATTGCAGATGAGGAGGATGTTCTGCTTTCTTTCTTTCTTTCTTTGTTTTTGTTTCCTTGTTTTAAATTCCATATATAGGTGTTTCCTTTGCTTTTATGTATCTGTATAAAAGATACATATACAGAAGCCACAAGAAATTTAGGGAAGAAAAGCAGGTATAGCTGTCAATAAGACATGGGAGGCCACAGGGCTCAAGTCTGTTTCCCTCAAGACCACATGTGTACTCATCAAGAAAAGAGAGAGGAGCAGGGCACAGTACTGAATAAGAGTAATCAATGCTTGTGAGCCACCATATTGGTGCCAGGGTCTGAACTCAGGTCCTCTGCAAGAGCAGTAAAGGTTCTCAACTACCAAGCCACCTCTCCAGTCACACACAATCATTGTTTATACAACCCCCCAAACACAGCACCACTTGATGTGTGTAAACACGCATACTAGACTTGTGGTGTGATTTATTTGTGTGAATATTCAGTCAGTGTGATACAAACAGTCTTGTATTCATAAATTTTGGCATAGCCGTTTTCACTTGGAGGTTCTCTTCATTCTCAGCTTTGGTGTTTACATACATCTTCAAGAGATGAACCACCCTGAAAGCCCACCTCCACCTACCCCCCATTTGCAGCTATGCCTGCCTTTCTTCACTAAGTTAAGCACCACCTCAGACTCTACTCTTTCATTTTGTTCAGTGTAGTTAACTCTCCAAAACCATGAAATGGAATCCCAGATGCAGACGGAAGAAGTTTTGCTGTTTGTTACTTTGTTTGCTTTTAGTTGCTTTTTCCCATTTCCACTGGTTTGAACTTGTGTCCCATTCAGTGGCAGATACTTAATTCAGCTAGCATTTTGAGAAGGGCTGTGGGTGGAGTGTGATAAAAGGAAAATTACTGGAGAGAACTTACTGGGATTTTGTCGATAAATACAAAGTGTTTATTGACTTGATTTTTTCAGTTACTCAGAACCCTGTATGGCACTGACTCCAACTAAAACTTGACATCTGACAATTTACTCAAAGGAAATAAAAAGCCTTAAAGACAAAATTGATCCACAAAATAAGCCCTAAGTTGTAATGATTGACCCTCTATAAAGAGAAACATTAAACTTTCTTTAAAAGACGATTTTGATGTTTTCATTTAACAATTTCATATACTTATATAATGAGTTTAGTCATTTCCTTTCTGTATTTCCGTTCCCAATTCCCCTCCCTCATCCCCCTCCCTCATTCTCCCATCCCATCCTTCAGTTCTCCCTTGCTTCCTCCCTCATCCTCCTCTGTCATCCCCTCGGTCAACCCCTTCTCTCCCACCATTCCCTCTCCAATTGGCACCGATATTCTGAATAAGTCACCCCTCCTATTTCATGTCTCCTTTCTGCATGTAATCCCTAAGTTTAATTAATTACATGAGTACAGAGAAATTCGACAGAACAACTTATCTATGGGTACAGGAATGAAGAAGGTGGTGAAGCAGAAATTTCCGATATCTTTGGGGACTCAACTGTGTTATGGGTGTTGTTCTGAAAACTGTCTTAGGAGAGGATGTTTTGCTGAGAACAAACACATGGTGTTTCTGGTAGCTGCCTGGGAAAAGAGCATGTGATAGTAAGAAAGGGTGCTAGTATAACCCTGGACAACAGTGGGCAATACCATGTCCTTGTCTTGCCTTGCCACTCTTCAATGATGCTCAATGGACTTTGATGACACTGGTCTTCATTGACCATGATGTGGCATTGGTTCACCTTTCCTTCTTCACTGACCATTGTTTGTCATGACTTTGTAGAGAGAAAATCACCAGAAACTTCTTGTGGTGACAATTCGGTGGCTTCTTGCTGCCTCCTCGAACCCAGGCCAATTGGAAGAGCTCAGTAATTTCTTCTGGGTAGAACTGTTCTTGGTGATTCATGAATGGTGTTTGCAAGTAGATCGACATACCTCTGCTGATTCATGTCAACTGAACTGATATCCTGATGATGAAGATTGAAATCGCCCTAGAGAACTATTTCTAAGCAGGTCCACATCGTCCTTTCTTTGCCCTATTATCCTTTCCTTTCCACTACCTCTGGTGCGTGGTGGGCTAGAGGAAGGTTAAAGGGTTTAAGAACTCTTACAAATGTAGGTCTTGAAAAATCTAAGCCTGCAGGATAGAACCCCTCCTCCAATAAATGTTGATTGCCAAGGGAGGGGAGGGACTTTATGGCCTCTACCATCTGTAATGAAGTGTTGAGAGGCACAGGCCTGTTCCCATGACCATAGCCGCCATCAATTTAAGAGTTCAATGACTAGGTCCAATCTAAAACATAACCTTTTAGTGTCCACTTCCCCGTCTTCTGGTTCTTATATTCCTTCTACCCACTCTTTCATGATGTTCTCTGTGGAGAAGCTGTGGAGGAGAAGACTTAGCTGTCCTATTTCCACCTGAACAGTTCAACACCACTGATTCCCAGCACTTTGTCCAGCTGTACGTCTCTGCCCATGGTAGTCAGAGGCTTCTTGTCCGATGAGAGCTGAGTGCAACACTGATCTATAGATACAAATATGGATGTTTGGAAGGAAGTTTGACAATGTATTTAGCAATAGGTACTTTCATGGGGCCCATATCACCCTAACCATAGGTTCTTGACCAGTTTACAAAACCTGGTATGTATTCCCTCATGTGGAATATGCCTTGTATTCAATTGGAAAGGCACTGGTTACTCCCATGACTGCGGTGCCACTAACACATTAGGGGCACATCTTGCCTGACATTTTAGTTTGAATGGGTCACCCCCAAGTAAGGTTGTAGATGATTTTTTCCCCTGGAAGCCTACATAGCACTTTCTTGTACCAGGAAGACTAGCCAGTATAGAAGATGCTTCTAACTCAATTTTGGATTGACCCTTCTGTGACCTGTGACCAAAAGTATTCAGTGTCCTCAGTGATAGGGTCTTACCATCAAGTTCTGGAGGGTTATGAAGAACAATGGCAACAACCTCTAAAGTTCTGAGTGCTTTTGTGATCTCGCTGTTCAGCAACTTTCAGGAAGACATCACACATCTGGCACTGTGGTTTTTGCTTAATTTTGGTTTTCTGTGGCTCTGATAAATACACTCACCAAGCTAGCTTGGGAAGAGAAAACTTTATTTCATCTTTTCTGTTCCAGCCCATCATCAAGGAAAACCAAGACAGGATTGCGAAACCGAAACTACAGAGACTGCTCACTGGCTTGCTTCTAAGCTCACAATCAACTACCTTTACAGAGTCCAGACACACCTGCATAGGGTGATGCTCAGAGTAGACCAGGCTCTCCAACATCAGTTAACAGTCAAGGAAATGCCACCTAGACATAGTCAAGGCCAATCTGATGGTGGAAGCTCTAAAAAGATCATCAAAGACATTTACCAAGTTCTAGCCAAGCCTTCTGTGTACTTCATCAAGTTTGATTGTGACATCCACATCTATATCTATAATCTGGTGGAAAAGATCCGTTAAGATGAAATCCACAAAGTGCCGGGCACGTACATTGGTAATTTATAGGATTGGGGATAAAATGTTTGTTTTTTTCTGTGTTTCAGATACCCAAAGGCCTTTGACAACCCCAGTTTCTTTTCCAGTGGAATGTTTTTTTTTTTTGCTCTAAAAATTAAAATGTGCGATGTGACATGTTGTGTGTAAACACTTTGGTGTAGGAGATGGGCTGTGGTGGAAGGAACATCGAGTGGAAGCCAGAAATGTCAAGGTTGTGGACAATAAGTCTAATGTCACATAGGCTAAAACAAACAGGACTGAACTGGTCTGGTCTTTAGGGAGAGAAATGAACTGTAGATGAGGCATAGAGGAGCAGGAATGGCACGGAAAAAAAAAGATGGATGTTTAGGAATCAGTGGAGAGTCGCCAGAAATAGATACACTCTCTGAAGTTTGAGTGAGAAACAGACTGTTGGAGAAAGAGTGGCAGGTAACAGGGAGGTGTTCTTGGAATTCAAGGGGAAACCCAATAAATTGATCCAAGCAGACTCAAAATCAGAGAAGATCAGGTTTTCTTTGACTAACAAAACCTAATGTAACCTATTTCTCATTTGTAGATGTACTATTTTTAATTATGTGGGTGGGGGCAAGGCATGAATAGAGGAGACCACAGAGACAAGAATAGTCAGGTCCCCTGGAGCTGGAATTAAAGGTGGTTGGGGGCCATTGGACATGAGTTCAAAAAACCAAATCCAGGACCTCTTTAAAATCAGACGAGCTCTTGATCCATTGGTCATCTCTCCGCGCCCCTAAAATCATCTTTTTATATAAATCCAACCTTCACATTCAGAGAAGAGATCAGGATGAGGGTTAGAAAGATTAAATTGATGGTGATGTGGAAGAAAGATTAAGAAAACATGAGGGAGTAGAGGACACTGAGGAACGAAGGCATTCCAAATGGAGTTCTCAAAAAGTGAAGCAGGAGACCCAGGAAGAACAGAAAGGGTCTAGAATGAGTTGAATTTGGGCCACATCCATATTGGTCTCTTTGGTTCCTTAAAGAACACGCAAGCCATCAATACAGAAGGTGGATGTGAGTTGGAGGCTTCCCCGGAGGACATTTTGACGAGGATAACTCAACAGTAGTAAATGCCAAACTAAGTTTATATCTATCGATTCCTGAAAGTATTATAAAGCCCATTATTTTTTATGATCAGTAAAAAGTGATTTAAAAGAGAAGATGAGGATGCCGTGAGCTTCTCTCAGGTGTTACGAGGATCCTGTGTTTAGCTTCCCTGAACATTGCTGGCCTCTGTTGCATCCTGTAATATTTTTTGAGGTCTCTGCTCAATGCCCCCAGAGGAACACAAAGAGTTCCTACTCTGGCCTGTCTTGCCTGGCTCTCCTTCGACTGGATGGGTTCCTACACACCTTTGGGCCCTTTTACCCCATCTAGCCCCAGATAGTTCCCATCTTTTACTCACATGTAAGCTTATCCTCAGAAAACTCTTGACAGTGCCTCCAATGCAGAGGTACTGAGCTCTTTCATACACCATTTGCCGTGACTTTAAAATGCTTTGCGGTTCCTGACCATGTAGCTCTCTCCTTCTGAGAAGCCCCTGTGCACTCCATGGGGTCTAGCTGAGCCACATCTGCACTCCAAGAGTTTCTCTGGAGGCAACGTTATCTTGGACTCATTCATTGGGAT
Source organism: Rattus norvegicus (assembly GCF_021556685.1). Classification (NCBI taxonomy): domain Eukaryota; kingdom Metazoa; phylum Chordata; class Mammalia; order Rodentia; family Muridae; genus Rattus; species Rattus norvegicus. The sequence goes on from NC_141555.1 coordinate 68,380,619, forward strand.
TTCTTCTCTCAAGAATAAGTTTCTCACTGCAGGACTTGAAAATACTTTCTATCGTTGATTAATTCTGCTCTTTGGGAGATTATATACTGCCTGGTTGTCAGACGGTTTCATTGCTGTGAAAAGACACCATGAGCAAGGCAACTTATAAGGGACAACATTTAATTAGGGCTGGCTTACAGGTTCAGAAGTTCGGTCTATTTTCATCAAGGCAGGAAGCATGGTAGCGTCTGTGCAGACATGGTGTTGGAGAAGAAGCATATCACCCCCACAGTGATGTGCTGCCTCAATCAAGGCCACACCTACTCCTACAAGGCCACACCTCCTACTTGTGCCACACTACCCATGGGACAATCACATTCTAACCACCAACCTGATTTTATGCCAACTCGACACAAGCTAGAGTCATCAGAGAAGAGGGAGCCTCATTTGAGAAAATGCCTCCATATGATCCAACTGTAGGGCATTTTCTTAACGATTGGTGGAGGAGGGCCTAGGCTACTTTGAGCGGTACCATTCCTAGGCTGTTGGTCCTGGGTTCTATAAGAAAACAAGCTTAGCAAGACATAGGAGCAAGACAGTAAGCAGTGCCACTCCATAGCCTCTGCTGCAAGTGACCTGCCTGGTGAACTCAAGACACAGGCCCACAGGAACAGCTGAAGACCTGTAGATAGGAAAAACTACACGCCCAAAGCAGAACACTCTGTCCCAATAACTGGCCGAAAGAAAACAGGAAAAGAGGTCGACAGCACTCCTGACACACAGTCTTATAAGACAGTCTACCCACTGTCAGAAATAGCAGAATAAAGTAACGCTAGAGATAATCTGATGGCGAGAAGCAAGTGCAGGAACCCAAGCAACAGAAACCAAGACTACATGGCATCATTGGAGTCCAATTCTCCCAACAAAGCAAACATGGAATATCCAAACACACCAGAAAAGCAAGATCTAGTTTCAAAATCATATTTGATCATGATGCTGGAGGACTTCAAGAAAGATGTGAAGAACTCCCTTAGAGAACAAGTAGAAGCCTACAGAGAGGAAACGCAAAAATCCCTGAAAGAATTCCAGGAAAACATAAATAAACAAGTAGAAGCCCATAGAGAGGAGTCAGAAAAATACCTGAAAAATTCCAGGAAAACATAAATAAACAAGTAGAAGCCCATAGAGAGGAGTCACAAAAATCCCTGAAAGAATTCCAGGAAAACACAGTCAAACAGTTGAAGGAATTAAAAATGTAAATAGAAGCAATCAAGAAAGAACACATGGAAATAACCCTCGATATAAAAAACCAAAAGAAGATACATGGAACTGTAGATATGGGCTTCACCAACAGAATACTAGAGATGGAAGTGAGAATCTCAGGAGTAGAAGGGTCCATAGAAATCATTGATTCAACTGTCAAAGTATATGTAAAGTGAAAAAAGCTACTGGTTCAAAACATACAGGAAATCCAGGACTCAATGAGAAGATCAAACCTAAGGATAATAGGTATAGAAGAGAGTGAAGACTCCCTGCTAAAAGGACCAGTAAATATCTTCAACAAAATCACAGAAGAAAACTTCCCTTACCTGAAGAAAAGAGAAACCCATAGGCATACAAGAAGCCTACAGAACTCCAAATATATTGGAGCAGAAAAGAAACACCTCCTGTCAAAAAAGAGTCAAAACACCAAAAGCACAAAATAAAGAAAGAATACTAAAAGCAGTAAGGGAAAAAGGTCAAGTAACATATAAAGGCAGACCTATCAGAATCACACCAGATTTTCGCCAGAAACTATGAAAGCCAGAAGATGTCATACAGACCCTAAGAGAACACAAATGCCAGTCCAGGTTACTGTATCCTGCAAAACTCTCAATTAACATAGATGGAGAAACCAAGATATTCCATGACAAAACCAAATTTACACAATATCTTTCTACAAATCCAGCACTACGAAGGATAATAAATGGTAAAGCCCAACATAAGGAGGCAAGCTATACCCTAGAAGAAGCAAGAAATTAATCGTCTTGGCAACAAACCAAAGAGAAGAAAAGCACACAAGCGTAACCTCATATCCAAATATGAATATAACAGGAAGCAATAATCACTATTCCTTAATATCTCTCAACATCAATGGCCTCAATTCCCCAATAAAAAGACATAGATTAACAAACTGGATATGCAACGAGGACCCTACATTCTGCTGCCTACAGGAAACACACCTCAGAGACAAAGAAAGCCACTACCTAAGAGTGAACGTCTGAAAACAACTTTCCAAGCAAATGTTCGGAAGAAGCAAACTGGAGTAGCCATTCTAATATCAAATAAAATCAATTTTCAACTAAAATTCATCCAAAAAGATAAGGAAGGACACTTCATATTCATCAAGAAAAAATCAACCAAGATTAACTCTCAATCCTACATATCTATGCCCCAAATACAAGGGCAGCTACATATGTAAAAGAAACCTTACTATAGCTCAAAACACACATTGTACCTCACACAATAATAGTAGGAGATTTCAACACCCCACTCTCATCAATGGACAGATTATGGAAACAGAAATTAAACAAAGACGAAGACAGACTAAGAGAAGTCATGAGCCAAATGGACTTAACAGATATTTATAGAACATTCTATCCTAAAGCAAAAGGAGATGCCTTCTTCTCAACTCCTCATGGTACTTTCTCCAAAATTGACCATATAATTGGTCAAAAAACGGGCCTCAATAGGTACAGAAAGATAGAAATAATCCCATGCGTGCTATCGGACCACCACAACCTAAAACTGGTCTTCAATAAATATAAGAGAAGAATTCCCATATATACATGGATATTGAATAATGCTTTACTCAATGATAACCAGGTCAAGGAAGAAATAAAGAAAGAAATTAAAGACTTTTTAGAATTTAATGAAAATGAAGGTACAACATACCCAAACTTATGGGACACAATGAAAGCTGTGCTAAGAGGAAAACTCATAGCGCTGAGTGCCTGCAGAAAGAAACAGGAAAGAGCATATGTCAGCAGCTTGACAGCACACCTAAAGCTCTAGAACAAAAAGAAGCAAGTACACCTAGGAGAAGTAGAAGGCAGGAAGTAATCAAACTCAGAGCTGAAATCAACCAAGTAGAAACAAAAAGGATCATTGAAAGAATCAACAGAACCAATAGTTGGTTCTTTGATAAAATCAACAGGATAGCCATTAGCCAGACTAATGAGAGGACACAGAGAGTGTGTCCAAATTAACAAAATCAGAAATGAAAAGGGTGACATCACTACAGATTAAGAGGAAATTCAAAAAATCATCAGATCTTACTATAAAAGTGTATATTCACCAAATCTTGAAAATCTTCAGGAAATGGACAATTTCCTAGACAGATACCAGGTACAGAAGTTAAATCAGGAACAGGTAAACCAGTTAAGCAACCTCATAACTCCTAAGGAAATAGAAGCAGTCATTCAAGTTCTTCCAACCAAAAAGAGCCCAGGTACAGACGGGTTTAGTGCAGAATTCTATCACACCTCCATAGAAGTCCTCATGCAAATATTATCCAAACTATTCCACAAAATTGAAACAGATGGAGGACTACTGAATTCCTTCTAGGAAGCCACAATTACTCTTATACCTAAACCACACACAAAGATCCAACAAAGAAAGACTACTTCAGACCAATTTCCCTTATGAATATCGACACAAAAATACTCAAAAAATTCTGGCAAACCGTGTCCAAGAGCATATCAAAACAATCATCCACCATGATCAAGTAGGCTTCATGTAAGGCATGCAGGGATGGTTTAATATATGGAAAACTATCAACGTGATCCATTATATAAACAAACTGAAAGAACAAATCCACATTATCATTTCATTAAATGATGAGAAAGCATTTGAAAGAATTCAACACCCCTTCATGATAAAAGTCCTGGAAAGAAATGGAATTCAAGGCCCATACCTAAACATAGAAAAAGCCATATAGAGCAAACCAGTTGCTAACATTAAACTAAATGGAGAGAAACTTGAAGCAATCCCACTGAAATCAGGGACTAGACAAGGCTGTCCACTCTCTCCCTACTTATTTAATATCGTTCTTGAAGTTCTAGCCAGAGCAATCAGACAACAAAAGGAGGTCACGGGGATAAAGATCAGAAAAGAAGAAGTCAAAGTATCACTATTTGCAGATGATATGATAGTATATTTAAGTGATCCCAAAATTTCCACCAGAGAAGTACTAAAGCTGATAAACAACTTCAGCAAAGTGGCTGGGTATAAAATTAACTCAAGTAAATCAGTAGCATTCCTCTACACAAAAAAAAAAAAAAAAAAAAAAAAAAAAACAAGTCGAGAAAGAAGTTAGGGAAACGACACACTTCATAATAAACCCAAATAATATAAAGTAACTCGGTGTGATTTTAACCAAGCAAGTAAAAGATTTGTACAATAAGAACTTCAAGACTCTGAAGAAAGAATTTGAAGAAGACCTCAGAAGATGGAATGATCTCCCATGCTGATGGATTGGCAGGATTAATATTGTAAAAATGGCCATTTTACCAAAAGCGATCTACAGATTCAATGCAATCCCCATCAAAATACCAATCAAATTCTTCAAAGAGTTAGACAGAACAGTTTGCAAATTCATCTGGAATAACAAAAAACACAGGATAGCTAAAAATATCCTCAACAATAAAAGGACCTCAGGGTGAATCAATATCTCTGAACTCAAGCAGTATTACAGAGCAATAGTGATAAAAACTGCATGGTATTTGTACAGAGACAGACAGATAGACCAATGGAACAGAATGGAAGACCCAGAAATGAACCCACACACCTATGGGCACTTGATTTTTGACAAAGGTGCCAAAACTGTCAAATGGAAAAAGACGGCATTTTCAGCAAATGGTGCTGGTTCAACTGGAGGTCAACATGTAGAAGAATGCAGATTGATCCATGCTTATCACCCTGTAAAAAGCTTAAGTCCAAGTGGATCAAGGACCTCCACATCAAACCAGATACACTCAAACTAATAGAAGAAAAACTAGGGAAGCATCTGGAACACATGGGCACTGGAAAAAATTTCCTGAACAAAACACCAATGGCTTATGGTCTAAGATCAAGAATCGACAAATGGGAACTCATAAAACTGCAAAGCTTCTGTAAGGCAAAGGACACTGTGGTTAGGAGAAAATGGCAACCAACAGATTGGGAAAAGATCTTTACCTATCCTAAAACAGATAGAGGCCTTATATCCAAAATATACAAAGAACTCAAGAAGTTAGACAACAGGGAGACAAATAACCCTATTAAAAATGGGGTTCAGAGCTAAACAAAGAATTCACAGCTGAGTAATGCCGAATGGCTGAGAAACACCTAAAGAAATGTTCAACATCTTTAGTCATAAGGGAAATGCAAATCAAAACACCCCTGAGATTTCACCTCACACCAGTGAGAATGGCTAAGATCAAAAACTCAGGAGACAGCAGATGCTGGCGAGGATGCGGAGAAAGAGGAACACTCCTCCACTGTGGGTGGGATTGCAGACTGGTACAACAATCCTGGAAATCAGTTTGGAGGTTCCTCAGAAAATTGGACATTGAACTGCCTGAGGATCCAGCTATACCTCTCTTGGGCATATACCCAAAAGATGCCTCAACATATAAAAGAGACACGTGCTACACTATGTTCATAGCAGCCTTATTCGTAAAAGCCAGAAGCTGTAATGAACCCAGATGGCCTTCAACAGAGGAATGGATACAGAAAATTTGTTACATCTACACAATGGAATATTACTCAGCTATCAAAAACAATGACTTTATGAAATTCATAGGCAAATGGTTGGAACTGGAAAATATCATCCTAAGTGAGGTATCCCAATCACAGAAAAACACACATGAATGCACTCATTGATAAGTGGCTATTAGCCCAAATGCTTGCATTACCCTAGATGCCTAGAACAGATGAAACTCAAGACGGATGATCAAAATGTGAATGCTTCACTCCTTCTTTAAAAGGGGAATAATACCCAGGGCAGGGAGTAGAGAGGCAAAGATTAAAACAGACACATAAGGAACACCCATTCAGAGCCTGCCCACATGTTGCCCACACATATACAGCCATCCAATTAGGATGGGGTGTTCTCAATATAGGAGAGAGTCTTTATCTGTAGAACAGGGAATCATCTGTACGGATGGCCCCCTACTCAGCGGAGATGGTGGCTGTCAGTTCCTGGAACAATCCCTTGACCTTGTTTTTAGGCTTGGCCAGGCACATCTCTGACCTGCTCTGTCCTGTCCCCTTATCTGCTGTTCTTTTACAGTTTTTATGAAGTTTTTATTTTAACTATTCAAAAGGAAGGGCCTGAGACCTAAGAGCTAGCGTCCAATAACTGAGGCCATGCCCACAAAGGGAAGTAGCCTTTCTCAGAAAATGGAGCTAGGAGAGCTGAAAAATGAAGGCGACATATCGATCAAATCGCTGTAAGAGAACGACGGCAGCCAGTTCACAGAGAGAGGCAGCTGTCAGCGACTCGGCCAAGAACTAAGAGGATTTGAAAAGATAATAACAACACAGAGTTCACAGAAGCCACTATAGACTCATGGGGTCTGCGAATTTAATCCCATGTACTTTGGGCAGAGAAAACAATCCAAACCAGAGATCCCTCTTGCTCAGACCAACGGAATGCTGTGCCATGCCGCAGATATCCCAGGTCAAGGACTCAACCTAGATCCTGGAAGCCTGTGAGAAACCGGAACTAGGTCATTTAAGTGCTGACACCGGATATGGCTCAAGTTTGCACCTTCATTGGAAGGAGAAAAAATAAGTCATACAGTACCGGAAGTAATCCTTGTCAGGGTCTGTGTGAGGTCGGAAGTGTACAGCACCATGATAAATCATAAACACTGACTAAATGTTTCGGGTGAGCCCACACAAATGAGGAAATGATTTTTAAATTTAAACACAATTTCTAATAACTAGTAACTTTTAAAAGTCCAGTTTTAGCACAAGCTTCCAGATTATGTGGTTTCTCAGGTGGAAGAACGCCACAAAAGAAGTGAGTTTGAAACTTCGGAGGTTCCCACTATATAACAGCAAACTAAGAAAAGCATGGATGTGGGGTGTGGTATAACGAACTAGAGGAAATTTGTAAAACCAGGAAAGGAGAATTGAAAAAACTAGTACGGGAGAGGCCAGCAACAGGGAATGGCTTGGAAGACCATCCTCGTTTTAAGTTTATCACAGCAAAATTGCCAAAGACTGGTAGCAAAATTGTCACTTGTTCCTGTGGACAATCTCTGAACATCCACACACACACACACACACACACACACACACACACACACACACACACACGCACACACACGCACACAAACACAAACTGAGAGAAAGAGAGAGAGAGAGAGAGAGAGAGAGAGAAAGGGAGGGGGAGGGGCAAGGGGAGGGGAAGGGAGGGAGAGGGAGACAGAGACAGACACAGAAAGAGAGACAGACATAGAGACATACATACAGGAGACTCAGGTTTGATGTCTTGCACCCACATGCCAGCCCCCACACATCTGTAACTCTGGTTTCAGGAAAGACATTCTGCTGGCTTCCCTGAGCTCCAGGCATGCCCAAGGTACATATACTTGCATGCAAAAAAAAACCACTCCTACACACACACAGACACACACACACGTGTATACATATATATATATATATATATATATATATATATATATATATATATGCCTTAGAAACAAGGAGGAAAAGGAAAAGAAGAAGAAAGAGAAGAGAAGGAGGCAGCCCAAGAAAGCCACAAAAACACTGCATTCAATTTTTTTATTTAATTACTTTATTTATGAGAACACTATAGCCATCTTCAGACATACCAGAATAGGCCATCAGATCCCATTACAGATGGTTGTGAGCCACCATGTTGTTGCTGGGATTTGAACTCAGGACGTCTAGGAAGAGCAGTCAGTGCTCTTAACCGCTGAGCTATTTCTCCAGCCCCTTGATTTTTTTTAACATTGTAGTCAATTAGTCCAAGCTCTTACTTTGAAGGAAATTCCGGGTGTGTGTGTGCACACTGTATATTATTAATCCGGTGCTGAAATGTAGAGACAGGTGGATCCTGGAACTTGGGGGCCCAGCCTATCTAACCTAACTGGTGAGATCCAGGACAATGGGAGACCTTGTTTCAGATGACGTGGATGGTGTTCCCGAGACTGACACCAGTCTTTCAGCCTCCACAAACAAGTGCACACAACCATGAGTACACATGATGCATACATTACAAAAATGAAAAATGAATTGTGGAAATTCAATAAAGAAAGCTCCTTTCCAGCTGGTGGGGTATAGAAAGGATTGCTTCTCCGAGTATAGTTATCTCTGAAGAGGAAGTCAATAAATGACTCAGACAAGGGCCTTTATAATATCAACTGCCCACCCAGGGCCCAGACCTCCTCTCTGGCTGCAATTACCTTCTTAACATGGCTCCACAATGTCTCCTGGGACCCAGGTTTCCAGTTCCCCTCATAGCTCTGCCCTACTTTGAGCCTAAGACCCCAAAGAGCTAGCCAAGAAAGGAGGGGAGAAAGTACACGAAGGGCTGGAGAGGAGGCTGCCAGTAATCCAGTCATATACACAGACCATTCCATTGGCACTCAGTTCACGGATGCCAGGCAATATCACTGAGCTGGATGCCCAGGAGGCAAGGCAGGGTTTAATAATCAAATAGGTGGCAGGCTTTACCACAGTAAGTTCAGCCAGCTGTGAACACAGTCAGAACACTGAAGAACATGACACCTGACTGTGAACAGCGAACTCCTGAGTGTGTGTGCATGCTTATGTAGAAGGACTGTGTGTCTCTGTGTGTGTGTGTGTGTGTGTGTGTGTGTGTGTGTGTGTGTGTGTGTGCATGCATTGTTATTTAAGCTGGGCTTCTTTTTTTTCATATATTATTAGTCCCGGGACTACTTCATGACTTAATAAATCTTACCAATATTTCTTCCGCTGTGCCTGTTAGCTCTGCAAACCCCTGCTGGTCACCCAACGATGTGCTATACCTTCTCAATTATTTCAGAGGACTTGTGGGTGAGACCCTTTCCGTGAAGCCCAAGAGACAAGAAGAGAACTGAAGCCCCACCTAGGAAAAATGAAGTGGTACAACATTGTCTGAAATGATTCGGGGTGGGCGAGCATGCGGATAAGAGAACGTGATGTGAGAACTGAGCGCAAGCTGGACATAGAAATGAGGACATTGAACCCCACACAACCCCCCGACCAAAGGGTGACTTCGGGTTTAGGCTTTAAATTAGCCTTCCACGGAGAGCCCAAAGGAATCAGTATTGAGTCTGTTGGGACATTGGTGAGAATAGAAAGCCTTGGCCTCTGAACTCCGTAGAAGAGACGGCAGTAAAATGGGTTACGGATGTGTAGAGCTATTGGCAGAAGCACATTTAAAGAAAAGAACTTGACTCATCAGCTTTGATTTGAAACCTTTATTATGGCAAATGGTGCTTATTAGATAAAGATGCCTCACACACCCTCCGTTCAGTCACAATGGCACTTTCAGCCCATTTCAGCTGGTTATGTGTTCATGGATTAAAAGCCTTTTAATAATATCTACTAAAAAATTTTTGGCTCTCTCCCAGGGCAAGGTAGTAGCAAAACTCGCTGTAATCTAAAGCCTGGACCAGAACAATAATGGCCCAAGGTTAACAAGGCAGGTGAGAAAGATCAATTATACCCCCACAACTGACAGCACAGCTCTGTTACGTGATCAGCAGGAGTGCTGGAGATAACCTTGTTTTTGGGACCAGAAGATACCTGCTGTGCCCCCTTGGGCTTCTCCGGGTGCAGATCTGTCTCTTGTGGCAACAGGCAGGGAGCGTCCTACCAGCAACTCTGAGGGGCAGCAAGGAGGACACTTCATGGAAACCAGGGCAGGAGAGAATAGAGGAAAGGTGTTCTTCTCTGGATCATAGACAAGAGGTCAGAGACGTGAGTACCTGCTTCTAATTGAGTACAGAGCCACTCCCACCATGTGTGTATGAACTCTACTGGGGTCTCCAGTCTATGATCATATTCACTTTTGGTCAATCATTTCCTACCAGAAAGAGAAGTCACCCAGCTCTATCTAAGTGACACTGAGAAGAAGGCCGGTTACGGCGTGAAGGACAAGTCTAAATAGCATCAACACAGACATACACTTACATGCATACAGACATGCATGACACATATATCCGCAGACATATGCACACCAAGAACATGTCACACATGCATGCATGCATGCACACATAAGCATACATACCAAGAACGCACTGATAATTTTTAAAATACACATATACATATTAGCGTGTGTGCACTTAGTTTTACACATGTGATATCTTTATACTGTATATATACAGTATACTATATATATACAATACATACACACACATATATATGTATATATATATATATCACACATATACATACTTACATATATATACATACATATATACATATATATATACATATATATATATATATATATATATATATTACTAGTTTTGTGGAATCTGATTTCTGTATTCACCCTAGAAAGATTCAGCCATTTGGTACCCATTCCTAAAGCTTATTCTTTTAAAATGCATGATTGCAAATAAGAAGGTCACTAGGTCAGTAAAGTGTCTGCCTCACATATTAGTCTGCCTCTCTACAGTTGTGATAAAACACTCTAGCCAAAAACAACTTGTACAAGGAAAACATTTCTTTGTCTTTGACCTTGGCTTACCAGCTTTTGTTGGCAGTCAGACAGGAACTCGAGGATAGAATTACAAAGGAATACTGCTCACAGCCTTACTCAATAGCCCATTCTTAGTTGGCGTTCTCATTAAGCCCAGACACCCTGGCCTAGGAATGATGACACCCACAGTGGGCTGGGCCCAGCTTCATCAACTGTCAGTCGAGACAGTCTCTCACACCTTAGGCCACAAGCCAATCTGATGGAGGCAGCTCTTCAGTTGAGGTTCTCTCTTCCCAGGTGACTCTATGTCAAGTCTCTTCAAAGTTATGTCAAGATGTCAGTGAAAAGTAACCAGGATACCTCATAACTATAAAGACCTGGGTATGATTCTCAGAACCCACATCAAAATGTGAGTGGAGAATCTCCTAATGCCAGTTGGGGAAACAAGAACAGGATCCCCAGGATCTGCTGACCAGCACAGCTGGCATGATTGGTAAGCTCCTGGACAATTAGAGACCTTGTCTCAAAAAGACAGACCATGTCTAAGGATGGGGCCTGAGGTTGTTCTCTGACTCTACCTGAATGTGGAGACATATACACACATCTGCACACATATGCATCTACACACACCCATGCACACACCTAAGATAAATAGATGATAGAAATTAGATAAAAAAATGCCAGATGGATAGTAAATAGGCAAATTATAGATAGAGAGATAAACAAATGATAGATAATAGACAGTTAGATAATAGACAGATAGATAAATAGTAAGAAGATGGATGGATGGATGGATAAATGGGTGATAGATGATAGACAAATGATAGATTAGATAGATAAGATAGACAGCCAGGCAGACAGACAAATAAGATAAATGGACAGCATTTTATTTGAATGCAACTACTATAGAACAGATTGGAACCCCCCCCTCCTTCCCTTTCAGAACATAACCTGTTTTACAGGGGAACTCACAACTTCCCCAGAGGAAGCAAACATCCTATTCCAGCAGAGAGGTGGAAACAGATGTTTATGTTTTCCCTGTGCCTTCATGGGTTAGCACTGTGTATCTCAAGATGAAAAGCATGCCACTGTAATTAAGTGTTAATTTCGTTGTGGCAGAAAATAAAAGAAGGGCACCTCAGTTAGCAAGGAAGGCAGCTCTGACTAATGACTTCATTTGATCGAACTTTGCTGAGTCCTGAAGCAAGAATTGTGGATCCCAGGATGCCTGAGCTCTCAAAGCTCCTGGAGAGTGTTAAGTTCATCTCCCTACATGAGTGATAGTTCTCCTTTAACTTTAAGCAACTTTTGTACTGGCTGTGTCCTCCCTGCAGCCAGTGAAGTCATTGTAGTGCTGTAGGTTCCTGAATTATGGATCTGGCCAGTAAACCAGTGTAGATATGGATTGTAGGATGGCTTCCTACCTGGTGGTATACAGACCAGAACAGAGGTGCAGGGATGAGGGGCGAGGATGACGAACATCCTTCCTCCCCTGGGTCCTCTAGAACCTGTGCCCAATACCCAGCATTAGCTTTGCTCCCTTAGCTACCTAGTTCTGGTTATCTTAACAGAGGGTGACTTCTGCTACTTTTTAACCTACATGAAAGTCTAGCAGCTTATGTTACGTGACTTATCCTGGGTAAACCTGAACAATGTGTGTTCTCCTCATGTAGGCCTCTAACTACAAAAGATTCCATCCAGGTCTACCTTATCATGGCTATTCAGGAGCAGACGAGTGGCACAGACAACACTATCAGTGGAAAATCCACTCCAGCATGGATGACACTCAAATAGCTACATCCTTTAGCTTTCAGCCCAACTAGCAGGCAGCTCCACCCAAGAAGCCTCCTTCATCACAGCTGCTCTGGACCCCCGGGGGCAATTGTTCTAATCGTATTGCTCTTTGGAACAGGACCTGAGCGTCTTAACCTTCGAGAATCCTAAGCCTTATAGGTTTTTTAAGCTTCCTGATTCCTCTGAGCTTTCTTCTTCCCTCCTGAAGGGAATGCTTCAATTCCAATGGATTCCCAACACAACCCATGAAAAAATAATGTCCAGAGGTCCTGAAACAACATTCATTCTGTCAATGTAATTCAGCATTCATACAGTAAATGTAACTAAATCCAGAGCAAAGAATGTTCTTGCTGAGTGCTGTCCCTTGGATACCAAATGTCTCCCAAGGTCCCATGCTAAGGGAGGGTGTGTTGTAGAGTATGGCTGTTGTTTCCCCAGCAGCACATCCTAAGACCTAAGGTGTGCAGTGTGAAACAGTCAGGATCCGTGCTCAACTTCCTGGCCTCAAAGAAGAAGATAAAAGAAACTCAGAGAGGAAAATACCTAAACTTGCAACAACCTCGCCCACTGCTTATGAAGTTCTGATTTACTTGAATAGAAGAAACCACATCTCCCAGCTCCACCCCTTTCCAGAGGTTACTTCTAGCATTAGCTCAAAATTTCAAACCACATGCAAAGGGGGCCAAGAGTGATGCTACCGGAAACTGAGTTGAGCAAACAATACTGTATAATGAAGATGCACCGGAAACACAAGGGAGCTCGGAGCAGACTGGGCTCAGTTCTACACCTCAGGCTGTTGCCCCCTCCCTTCTCCACAGAGTGGACCTGCATTTGCAGGCAGAAATCCACAAGTTCTTCCCCTCTAAGCAGCTCTGACAAGCTCCAGGGGAGTTAAGAAGGACGTCCTACACGATCAGCCGTGTCTCCTCTATGCTGACATGAATGAGGCATGAAGTTTGGGGAAGTGGAGAGAAGAGAGGCTCGCCTGGCAGAGAACAGTACTCCCAGCTCTGCACATAAAGGCCCATCCTGAATACTCAAATTGTGATAAACAGAAGAAGAGGAAGGAGACCCACACTGAGCAGTCCTGGGGCTGAGCAGATTTACCTTGTGTCTAGCACGAAGACAGAAAGAGTCCCACACATTAAGTGACACTGTCCCAGAAGAAGCTACAGCAGTGGCTCCAACAGGAGACATCCCACTAAGAGCTGACTGCTCATCCTATCAAGAATAGCACTTGTTTAAGCACAGGGTCCAGACTACAAATGGGCCCTGGGATATACAAATACTCAACCCAGAGAGCTGAGAGCTGTGACACGATCTACAGGGGTTATCTCAGGGCAAGCATCTCCCTTCTGTGTGGCCATTTGATCCCCACTGGGCTTGGGCCAAGTTGAGAGCAGCAAGGGGTTCAGTGTGTGTGCCCTAAAGTGGCTACAACACATGCCCATACATGTGGGATATCACAACAGATGCACATCCTCTCAGCATTCTGTAAGGTGAATGTCTGGAGCCTAAGACTCAGTAGGGCTCTGCGTGTGGACGCACACAAACACACACACACACACACACACACACACACACACAAACAGAGAGAGAGAGAGAGAAAGAGAGAGAGAGAGAGAGAGCTACCTGCCCCTCCCCTTGTTTCTACAGGATGCCACCACCCTTTGGCTTGTGGACACATCATCCATCCCTGCCTCTTTTGTCACATAGTGACCTCCTCTGCTTCTCATTCTTCTCATGGGCTCAAAAGTCAACAGCAATGGAGCGGGAGCCAACTCCAGTCCATATGCTTCACTCGGCTACAATGAGTAAGGCCCTGCCTTCCAATCAATAACACACACAGACATTTGCATGTAAAGATGTCAACTCATCATTCTGAAAGGGACAACAGGATCTTCACCAACTCTTCACCCAGCACAAAGCCAGAACAGTACCCTTGGCTCTCAAGACTGCTTCTAGTTAGTTGAACTGCTATTAACTTTGCTAATTAGTTCCCTTACTGTCGTAACAATGTACCTGACAGAAGAAAAAATAGGCTGCCACTGTACACCGAGCTCCCACCATAGAGACAACCAGGCTGGAGTCAGGGACAGGCAGGCCATGAATCTGGCAGTCTGTCTCTGTGGCTCTATGGCTGCCAGCTTGTCCCACTGTCAAAGATGTTCCACAATCCCTTCGCAAATTGGTGGCAGCAACTGAGGTCCAACTGTTTAAACATGTGTGCCCTTTAAACGAGAATTTCTAGGAAGAAACTGTCTGTGAAAGCTGACTGGCTGGTTAGAACTGCAGTGGTGAGGAGATGTTGGAATGTTGCTGATCCAGAGTCTCCTTACCTTATAGTTTTAGTCCCCAGAATTGTTTGCCTACCTCTTTGTCAAAACTAATCTATGTCATAGATTAAAAAGAACTTTTTGGAATCTATTAACTTAGTAAATCACTAGGTATCAACAATTTAAAAGCTAAGAATGTTATCAGATAGCATAGTGAGGACATAGAAAAGATCCCCCCAATTTGCTTTAACTGCCTTGCTTGTGTGCCCACCAACGTATTTTCATTTTCCTTGGATTATAACTTTCTGTGTTCTGTAAAACTATGAAAATTCATGAAACTGCATCGACACTAACCTAAATTTGTGTTCCTGGACCATGATCACTCTACATGGCTCCAGAATAAATCATCTATAGTTACTTAAGGTGAGAGCTGTGTTTCTGCGTTTACAGTCTCTGAGGAGCATTTCACATTCAAACTATACAAGAAAGTGACGGGGAGCACCAGAGGGAAGCAGGGACCAACCTCTTTAGCCTGGAATGTTGAGTATCCTTGTCTTCTGTGTGAAGTCATGTGACTACAAGTTCCAATGTCTTTGCCTCTGTTATCTCTAATAATAAGATGTTATGAAGCAATAGTCTTCACCATGGAAAAGAAGTGGGGAAGGATGGAGGACAGGAAGGGAGGGCAAAGAAAGGAAGTAGCAGGGATTGGGCGGGGGGGATCTCAGGGAAGGGATATCCAGACATCAAACATCAGACAAAGCTGCAGTTGTCCCAAGTTCACACTCTCCCTCGACTCAGAGGCACAACATCTTTTCTGCTAAGACCTGGTCTATGCTCCCACCCTGAAGTAAAGACAAAGAGTCTGAACGGCAAACCTTGGAGGCCAGACTCCAGTGAGATGGTAATGAGCCAGAGTAGTAATCAGCCCCTAATGGGAACACAAATAGCAGTACTGACACCCTGTCCAACAAGTCTGCAGAAGGACTGGAGTTCTCTCATGGAAATCCAGAGAAGCCAGGAGCCCTATGCTGTCTGAGTCACACCAACACCCAGAGTCCTCGAGCAAATGCAGAAATCCCAGAGCACACCAGGACAATCCTCACCAAACACAAGAGCCCTCTTGGTTTGGCACTTGGCTGGGGACAGGTGTCAAGGGACTGAAGGCTTTTCTGAAATGATAAGACTCTGCCTGCCACTGGGCCTAGTTAGACATTTAAAAGGGAAATAATGGGGCATTTCCCACCCACTAAGTGACTAATGGTCCCACTAATCACCAGGTCTTCCTGAAGGGCTGATGTGAACAGCACAGACCTGACCCAAGGCTTCCAAAAAATCCACACTTCTCTAGACACTTCCTGTAACACAGACTTTTCAACAAGGGAATTGGAAGGAAGGGAATGAAGGGCTGGATTTGAACAAATATGCCTTACAGGCATCTATATAAATTCTCAAAGAATACTAAAAGAGATTAAATAGAAAACACCTGAGGTTGGGGATTTGGCTCAGTGGTAGAACGCTTGCCTAGCAAGCACATGGTCCTGGGTTCGATCCCCAGCTTCGAAAAAAAAAAAAAAGAAAAGAAAAAGAAAACACTTCATTCAAGGCCCACTGCCTCCTTTGGTCAGCATTTTGCTCCAGGCTGGTAAGATGCTCAACAGGTCAAGGACCTTGCTGCCAGGCCTGAGGACCTGAGTTCCACACATGTGCATTGGCAAGCTCACACACACACACACACACACACACACACACACACACACACACTAATTAATTAATTAACTAATTAATTAACTAATTAATTAAATTATCATTTCTTAATAAATAAAACATTGTAAAGCTGTCACTTGCATGAAAGGGTCTGTATTATTAGCTGACCCCTGACCCGTTCTCTCTCAGACTCACCAAAGAGAGAACCATGTGGTACTATCACCAACCTGTGCTTAGCACCTGACAGAATCCTGAGTGTATTTGTCTGAGGAATGAAGGGCACCCTGGGCATGCAAAACACCACACAGGTCCAAGACAGAAGGCTGCCTCAGTGCACGTATGCAAATCCAAAGTTCCGATGAGTTCACGAGAAACCATGAAATAACAAACATCCCGCATTGTCAAACCTGAGCTTTCCCAGAATTAAAATTTGCCTGATTCTACCTAGCGTTTACGCAGAGGACCAGCAACCGCTTCTTATCTCGTTCTAGTCCTTTCTACTCTATTTCTATTTTGTTTAATAATAATTTTAAAAAATCCTAACTATTGGAGAAACAACCGTTTATCAAACAGGAATAAACAGGTGTCTCTTGTTAAGCAAGATGGTTTTTAACCTTTCTTGGTACTTTTAGAACTATTTGGGGTTTTTTTGCTGTTTTGTTTTTGTTTTTGTTTACAACTTAATGCACACTGCCGCATCATGGAACAAAGACTTGGGGGGAAATGCTGCAGGTTTGGAGTTTGCACTTGAGAAGCCCCTACAGAGTTAGGCAGAGGACACTGTGGCTGTAGTCTCCTTTATTCTGAGAGGAAAGAAGGGAGCTCTCTGTGGTGATTACAAATACCTGTTTCTCTTTTATCTACTTGTCACCAGATCCACTCTCCCTGCCTTCTACTCCAATATCCTGCTCTGGAATTAAATAAATGAATACATACGTGTCTGTGGTTGCATAAGCATGGGATGTCAGAGGTCAACCTTAGCTTTCTTCCTAAATCACTGGCTCAACTCCCTTCAGTGGTCAAGTTGACACACCTTGGAAGAGGAGACTGTAGCTGCTTGTTTTCTAATACTAATTGGGTTCCCCAAATTAGTTTGCAGGAGAAAGTCAGCACCTAGGGTCTGGGAACCTGCCTGCAGTTCATTCTGATTGGTGAATAAAGATGCTAGCCCCAAATAGCTGGGAAGGAAAGAGAGAGTGAGTGAGAGAGAGAGAGAGAGAGAGAGAGAGAGAGAGAGAGAGAGAGAGAGAGAGAGAGAGAGACGAGATTTAGGGTTACCGGGCTTGGGGTGCTTGCATTGGTGTCCTGAAATCCCTCCTTGGTCTTGATACTCACTGACCTTCACTTTATTGAGGTGTGGCAAAGAGCTCCTGGTATTCCAGCTGGATTTGGTCAGTCCTGCTGACTAGTGGCAGTTTGGTGGAGGCCTGACTGTTTCTGCTAGATTGTGCTACCAGTGCTGATTTGTGTTTGGTGACATTTTTTTTTAACTGGACTATTGGTATCCTGACACTACTGGACTGGACTGCCGGTGTCCTGACAGCTAAGATTGGATTTGCCCCAAAGAACTACTTCTAAAAGGTCCACATCCACTTGCCCTATTTATCATCTTTTCTCCTCTACCTTTGGTCAGTGGGCTAGAAGGGGGCTCTAAGCATTTGAGAATCCTTATTAAGTAGGTTTGAAAAAAAACTAAATCTACATGAATCTCCCACATAATGAAGGGGTGTCAGACTCATTTCCATTACAACTTCTTTTCCCTTGCATCTGTTTTTGCAACAATCTCCTCTTTAAAGAAAGTACTCTGGAGGTTTTCTGAGGAAAATTCATTACATGCATGGATGTTTAATAACATGTTTTCCCATTTGTGTGTATGCATATATGCATATGTGCTATGTGTGTATGTGTTCATGTGTGTGACATGCAGGCCAGAGGACCAATTTACCTTGTTTTTGACCCAGGGTCTCCCTGTGGCCTGAATCTGACCAGTATAGGCCAGAAGGGCTGGCAATAAATCCCAGGAATTCTCCAACTCTTGGTACAAGAACTTATACCCATGCTTATTTTTTTTTTACCTTGTGTCCAGTCCCTCAGGCTCCACTCCAAGCTGTCTCCCTCATCCCAGGCAGTGTGTTTGAAAAAGAAACATTAAGTAACTATTAGGACTAATGGCCTGACCAGAGTGATTCAAGCACCATAAAGGCATTACACTCAAAGAGTGGGAATTCGTATCATTGAGATGAGAATGTTAAAAGGAAACATGTGACAGCTTTTAAAACCTTCAGGACAACCCAGAGCCTATTAGGGAAAGCTGAAATCTGTGTCTTCACTCACACAAAACAAGAATCAACAAAAACCCAAGCTTGTGTCAGCTTATTTCCTATGAAACTCCATAAGCTTGTTCCTTATTTAAGAGGCATAAGCCATTTTCCCTCTGATGTTTCCCTATTATGCCAAATGAAGTGGGGAACGGCTCCCTACAGCTGTTGGTTTGTGTGTAGAGCAGTACCAGATTGTCTTTCATCCCTGTCCCATCTGAATGTCATATTGGCACTTCCAATTAACCAGGTGACAGCAATGTCTGGCTATCACTTCTGTAGATAAGCAGGAACGTGCAAGGTCACAGAGCAGAATGAATTGATTTTTATCCTGAAATTGGGAAACATAACGTTCCCATTTCCTATTCGTTAGATGGAAAAGCCTACTGCATACCCAGCCCTATTAGAGATGTGTCTCCCTTTGGACAATAGAAAAAGAATTGCACTAAGACCAGTATTATCTTGAAAAACATCTACATGAGACTGGTCTCCAAGACAAGTGGTGTGTGTGTGTGGGTGTGTGTGTGTGTGTGTGTGTGTGTATACACTTGTGACTTGTGTATGTACATGCATGTAGAGGTCAGATGACAATTTTGCATGTCAATCCTCTTTAAAATATATTTACTTAGTCGGGGGAGACACATACGTGCTACAACACATATGTAGAGACCAAGGGACATGTTGTAGGATTCAGTCCCATCTTCCACCTGGTGAGTCTCAGGGATTGAACTCAGATCCTCAGGCTTGGAGGCAAGTGTGCTTGCATGCTCAGCTATCTTGCCAGTGCCGTCTTGTTTTTGAGGTAGGCTTTTCTCACTGGGATCTGCGAACTGATGCCTGTGATGGTTTGCGTGAGTGCGCGACTGTGTGCCTGTGTCCCTGCGTGAGTGTGTATGCGTGTATGTTCAGCCCAGGGACTGGCAGCTTTAGAAGGTATGGCCTTGTTGGAGTGGATGTGGCCTTGTTGGAGTGAGTGTGTTACTGTTGGTGTGGACTTTAAGACCCTCATCCTAGCTACCTGAAAGCCAGTATTCTCGTAGCAGCCATCAGATGAAGATGTAGAACTTTCAGCTCCTCCTGCACTATGCCTGCCTGGATGCTGCCATGTTCCCACCTTGATGGTAATGGACTGAACCTCTGAACCAGTAAGCCAACCCCAATTAAATGTTGTCTTTATAAGAGTTACCTTGGTTATGGTGTCCGTTCATGACAGTATAAACCTAAGTAAAACATTGACTCTGGGGTGGTCGGTGAACTTCAGGGGTCCCCAGGTCTCTGTCTCTCTGATTCTGGGGTCAGAGTGCATGCTACCACTTTAGACTTGGAAGTTGGCTCTGGGGATCCAATCTCAGGTCTCCATGAATGTACAGCAAGCAGTTTACCTACTGACTCATATCCTTTAGCTAACAAATGGGTTTAAAAGGAGATAAAGGTAGATCCCAGGTGCCTGATATCAGGGAAGCTGAGCTCTGGTGCACACAAGGGCAGCTGTTGCAGGGTGAGGTTCTTGGTACAGGGGACATTATGGCCAATGAGACATAACAGGGACATGCTTGGGATTTACATTGCCTGTGCTGCCTCCACACAGAAGGCTGATAATGATGGTGCAAGCTGGAGGAGAACCATCACCATTGGTAGAGGTTGCTGTGATCTAAATCTCTCCCCTACCCCACCCCTAGGAAGACGTCACCAAAGAGGACATCAGTGGGAAGCAGCACTTTGGAGGGTGTGACTTCAGTCATAAAGATGGACTCCTCCTCTGTGTTTTGGTGCACCTATGTTTAAAAAGTACCCCCAGAGAGCTTGCTGGACCTTCTAAGCCCAGAAAAATATAGGCAGAACGCACCATCTACAAGCCAGGTAGTTGGCTTCAGTAAATTTGCCAGGGCTCTGCTGTTGGACTTGAAGCCTCATTATCAGCCATTCAGTCTCTGAAACTATAGTGACAGCAACCTGGCTGGTTTCTGGGTGAGGTAGGGATCACCCAGGAGGGTGGTGAACATACAATGTACTTCTGGATTTCTAATGAGAACAGAAAGCAGATGAATGTTTCAAGACTAAGGAATATAAGTGGCATGGCTTTTTTAATCCCGGGCCCAAAATATAAAGCAAACAAGAAAAATAAATTGTACGAGAGAGTTGGCAGACATGATCACTAATCTTGATTGCTGACTTGAGTGGCTGTGAATTCATTTAAAATGCATGCATCTGGGCACTCTTGTGAGGGATTTTCTTGTTCAGGTTATCTGAATCAGGAAGATTTGCCGTAGGTGTGGGTGGGACCTTCTGGTGGCAACCAAGATTTAAGAATGTGAAAGAAGGCGGATTTGATTTTTGTCTTCCTGCCTTCACTCTAACTGGCAATTCATCTCTCCTGTGGCTCCTGCATTCCTTTGCTAATATTCGATCCACCTTCTCTGATATCTCATTGTAGACTGAACCCAACACATCCAGGAAACTCACGAGCCTTCAGCACCAGGTTAAGATGGCTGAGCCATCAAGCATCATAGACTGAGCAGCCGATGGGGTTCTCAGTACCCTTGCATGAGACAGCCATTGTTAGATTATCCAGATAGTGTCCTGTAAGCCAAATTACCTTTTAATGTTTTTGGTGGTTTGAATAGGTGGGGCCACCTTAGACTCATGTGTTTGAATGCTTAACCCATGAGGAGTGGAACTATTAGGAGGTATCATCTTGTTGGAGTAGATGTTGCCTTGTTGGAATTGGTGTGGCCTTGTTGGAGTGGGTGTGGCCTTGTTGGAGTAGGTGTGGCATTGTTGGAGTAGGTGTGGCCTCGTTGGAGTAGGTGTGGCCTGTTGGAGTATGTGTGGCCTTGTTGGAGTAGGTGTGACCTTGTTGGAGGAAGTTTGACACTGTGGTGGCTTTGTTTTGAGATTTGTATATACTCAAACTATGCTCCGTGGTCCAGACAATCCCTTTCTGCTGCCTGTCCATCAAGAATTTGGGCTTCTCCAGCACCAAGTCTGCCTGGATGCTCCCATGATTCCTCCAATGATGAATTTGGACTGAACCTCTGAAACTGTAAGCCAGCTGCAATGTAATCTTGTCCTTTATAAGAGTTACCTTGGCTGCTGCGTTTGCAGCAATGAGCATGCTCAGGCTACAAAAGAGGCTTGCCTCTAGTGTCCTCCACTGTGCTAAAAAGAAGGCCCAGTTGGACCCCAATGAGAACAATAAAATTGCCAATGCCAACTCCCTACACCTAATCAGGAAGCTGATTGAAGTTAGCCTGATCATCTGGAAGCCTGTAATTGCCCATTCTCAAGCTCGCTCCCAGAAAAACACCTTGAAGGGCAGGCATATGGTCATAAGGAAGAGAAAGGGTACTGCCAACACTTGGGTGCCTGAGAGGTTGACCTGGATGAGAAGGATGAGGATCCTGCACCGGCTTCTCAGGTGATACTGGGAATCTAAGAAGATTGACCGCCATATATATCACAGCCTTTACCTGAAGGTCAAAAGGAATGTATCAGAAACCCAATTGATTTTTTGTAGCAGATGCACAAACCGAAGGCAGAAGAGGCCCACAAGAAGCTGCAGGATGTCCAGGCTGAGGCTCGCAGGTCTAAGACCAAGGAAGCACAAAAACGCGTGGGAGGAGCGCTTCCAGACCAAGAAGGAGGAGATCATCAGGACTCTGTCCAAAGAGGAAGAGACCAATAAATGAAGCTTCCTTCACGTCTGTGCATAGTGATCTCACTGTGGCCTCACATGATCGGTCATTAAAGTAAAACAAGCCTTAAAATAAAAAAAGAATTACCTTGGCTATGATGTCTGTTCACAGCAATGGAAATCTAACTAAGAAAATGTGTATTCATTCTGCCATTTCTGTTTCTCTGGAAACCCTAATACAATAGCGCTCTGGAGAGAGGAACAAATACCAAGCAGACAACATAAATGCCAGTTTACTTTTCTGGTGAATATGAAGTTGTTGTGATTTAAAAAAAAGTACAAACTTGTTGGTTTATTGTTGTTTTCTTTTGGGGTGTTGTTGCTGCTGCTGTTGTTTTCATTGTTGTTGTTGTTTTTGTTGTTGTTGTTGTTGTTAAAGAAGAAACACATTAAACCTCTTCATCCCTGACTGGTTGGCAAACCCCCTAGCCCACATCAGCTAAAGTGATTAAGGCATTAGGAATATGTGTACACAAAAACATAAAGTTATTCCTGTCAAGTTCAGATGAGAGATAACATTGGCATGTGGGCAAGCCTAGAGCCTCATCCATTTAATGCAGACAAATCAGGACACATTGTCAGCAGCCTGTCCAGCCAACATAGACGAGCACCTGCATGTTGTGTTGTTATTTTCTTTTATGGAGTTTTGCAGCCACCCTGCTCATTTATCGTGTTTATAATGTTAACTTTGGCACTTTTTTCTTGGTTCATCAAATATTTCCTTAATGAACTGTCAGCTCACACCCCCGCATCCCACTCTAATGACTTCCAAATTAAGTTCATCTGGACCAAGGGGGTTTTTTGAACTGTATGATGACAGAAAACACGGGGAAAAGAACCTCTTTCATTGTATTTGAAGAAAGACATAGTCATTCACCTGCCGCCTTCCCCCAGTAATAACGGTTCCCAAGCTCAGTGCTGAGACCTCTGCCTCATTGTCACCATCAGAGCTGTGAGATGAACACTTCCATACAGGAGGCATTATACGGATATGACCATATGGTGCTCCCTCACCTACAGCCACCGGGATCCAAACTCCTGGTGTCCCTTTTCCCCTTAAAAGAGAGCTGTTGGGATCCACACACAGCAACACCCATGCCCATAATCCAAAGCTCATACCTTTTAAAAATCAGATGAGTTTATATTATCAAATGTGTGAATGTTCTGGCTACATGGAACTGTGTGCACCACGTGCCTGCCTGATGTCTGAAGAGGCCAAGAGAGGGCAATAGATCTCCTGAAAGTGGCTAAGAGTTCAACTGTGAACCAACATATGGATGCTGGGTATAAACCTGGGTCCTCTGCAAGAGTAACAAGTGTTCTTCATGGCTGAGCCAACTCCCTAAGCCCCAGAATCTGTGTCCTATCCCTGGAGATGCTTTGCTACTCTAGAAAACCACATGGGAGACTTGGTGCCCATCCTCGAGAATAGAATTCACCCTATCAAAGAAGAGGATGCCATGGCAGGTGGTATTCTGGACACTAGGAGACTCTGAGAGAAAGTGCCTTGTATAGGGGAGTCCTGTGAGAACCAAGACTGGAGGAGCACCCTGGACTGGATAGATAATGGGTTGGGCCATTGCAGAAAATAAAAGAGTGATGGTGCCAAGGACATTTGAGCAATCCCATGAACTATTCAATCTGGGGTCTTAGTTAGGTTTCCACTGTTGAGAAGAGACACCATGGCCAAGGACAACATGCAATCGGGGGTGGCTTACAGGTTTAGAGGGTCAGTCCATTATCCTCAAGCAGAGGGCATAGCAGTGTGCAGACAGACATGGTGCTGGAGAAGGAGCTGAGAGTTCTATATCTTCATCTAAAAGAAGCCAGGAGCACGGTTGGGGATTTAGCTCAGTGGTAGAGCGCTTGCCTAGCAAGCGAAGGCCCTGGGTTCATTCCCCAGCTCCGAAAAAAAGAAAAAAAAAGAAGCCAGGAGCAGACTGTTCCCCTCATGGCTGGGAGAAGGATTTCAAGAACTCACCCCCACACGGACACACCTACTCCAAGAAGGTCAACCTCCTAATAGTGGCATTTCCTGGGCAGTGCATATTCAAACCACCACAGGGTCTCTTCACATATATGATAATAGTACCGTTGTTTTAAAGTCTTGCTTAAAGACTCATGATGTTTGCCTGAAGAACATTCATTGGGTCTTGGTGGCTCCGAACCCCAAGAACATGAAGTCCTGTATCTCCCTGAAGTATGAAATTGGCATATGTGCACAGCCCCTCCAATCCTCTGCAATATCATAGTGTTAAGGGTATGCAGCTCCAGTGTTCAGCCTCGTAAGTGCCGGCATGTGTGAGTTCTTGAACCGCACACTCAACTGAATCAGGCTTGTGCCTTATGTACCTTTGTTTATGGTTCGGAAGTCTGGCCTAGACGGATGGGCAAGTAGTCCAGGAAGGAGGATTGCTGGGTGCAACCAAAGCCATGAAGGTATATGATTTAATTACAGTTTCTTCCTGTACACATGAGAGATGAAGTCACTCTGCGCATCCAATTGCAAAAAAAAAAAAAATAGATCATGAGCCCTGAACAGATTTAAATATCCATATGTACACAAGAATCATTGCTTTTTGGTGCAGAGATGCCCATCCTTTTTAAGCACCCAGGGCAAGATCATGCAGATCTGGGTGTTTGGTGTGAGAACACCTCTATTCCTGTGGAATCCCCCTCACAACGACTAAGGTGGCCACATGATCTCAAGTTCACCACCATTCTGCTCAGCCCCATAACAGATGAAGAACACACATGATTTGGGGAGATGAGATGGGCATATTTTAGACCATCTCCTATGCATGGCACAGAGCAGCGTTGAAAGGACTGGAGAAGACGTTGGCTGACCCCAGGACTTTTCTCACAGAAACAGCTGACAAACCGCCCCACAGTGTTCCATTTATGGGTATTTCCTTCAATAACAGAGAGTTTAAAATTGCACCCTTTCCTCCCCTCCCTCCCGCAGGGATGGCTGGCGGGCCCACGGGCCACCAGGCTTCCTGTAGGAGAAGCCTCTCTGCTTCCCTCAGAGCAGCTCTCAAAGAAAATAAATAGCATGTGCTCATTATTCAAATAAGGCTTAATTAATGCAGAACTCGACCCCCCAACTTACCAAGACACCCATGGTAATGAACTCCAAGCTCTCTTCCCCTGCAGTTTGTGATGTCAAGCTGAAGAGCTGCATGTGACAGAAGCTGAGAAGCTGCGGACCTGACAGCAGTTTGAACTCACAGTCTCACAGCTTGCAGAAGTATCTCGGCCCCAAAGCCTGTGTTCAGCCATCCTTTCAGGGGTAAAGGTGGTGTGGTTGGTGACATGCTCCCCAGAGAGCCTCTAAGGTTATAAAAGAGGCTCAACTCAAAAGATGTTGAGAGTGTCTCTAACTTACACACCTGAACCTGCCACAGGCCTAATTCCAGCCAAAACATTTCATATATAGTACAGCAAAAGGCAATGAGTCACGCTGATCTTTATTCATAGCCTAACATCCTTGCTCAACCGATGAGAACACACCTCCAGAGTCGTGGAGGAAGCAGCATTGTCCCTGTGGTTCGAACAAGACAGGATAGAGGAACTGGAGAGTTAAGGTTGACGCTAAAATGGAGAGAAGCTAACATCTTGGGTCTAGCCTTTGTCTCCTGATGGCTGAGCATCAGAAACATCAACGCAACTGATCCAGCCAAGGCTGGCTGCAGAGATAGTGCACATTTTACTAAAGATATCTCAATTGAGGCTGAGAAACCCATGGGCCTGAAGAGATAGCCCATCAGTTAAGAGCATGTTCCAAACTCGCAGGGAACCCAAATTCTGTTCTTAGGATCCACTTAAGCATCTCACAGCTGCCTGTAAATCAGGTCATGGGAACCTGAAGTCCTCTTCTGGCGTCGAAGGGAAACTGCAAACAATACGCATGCATGTGCATGCATGCACACACACACAACTGAATCTGTCCTTACTGAGCGTCAGGAAGTATATGGCTTCTGGTTTCACGCTGTTAAGAATCCACTCTTATCCCAAGACCAAACGACGTAACTCATATAACCATCTTGGAACTTTATTTACAAAAAAAGAAAATCATCTAAGAGAAACAAGTGATGGGCTAGAGAGATGGGTCAGTCCTAAAGAGCAATGGCTTCTCTTGCTGAGGACCCAAGTTCCATTCCCAGCACCCACCTGGCAGCTCACAACCATCCATGAGTCCAGTTCGAATGGATCAGACACCCTCTTCTGATATCTTAGGGTACCATATGTATATAGCACATGCACATAGGTACAGGTTCATATAAAACAACAAAATAAATCCAAAAAATTTTAAATAAAAACAAGTATATTCAATCACTATATTTTACCTAATTTTTAAACTTCACGCTGTCCTTCAACCTTGCTATAAATTATATCTTTTAACAAAGGTGCCTGAAAAGCCACAGAATTGTGTATAAAGCTCGCTCTAAATGCCCATGTTCAAATCAGAAACAGTGACAGTCACCTTCTCTGTGTAATAAATTCACTTATTTCCCTCTGTGGTGTAGTAGGGGATCCAGCTTTACCTGAATGGAGGTCTTTGAATGGGACAGGAACTGCTCAGGCTCTGACTGCAGTATCAAGTGTCCCCACCACTACTGACAAAGGACAGAGTCCTCCCCATGGGTCCCACAGACTCCAGATGCTGGTACAATAATCGAGCCTCTTAATTTCCCTCTCTGTGAGGTAAAGGTATCGATTCAACTGGAATTCATCCAGAACATTCAAGAGTCTGAAACATCCTGCAGAACAAAGCAGCCTCTCTGGCCCTCTCCATGGTCCTGAGAACATCCACGAAGTCCAGTTCACTGAGAAGATGAGGGCACCCTGCCATTGCCACAACCTCCCTGGGAACAGAGAGGGTGGGAAGAGGAGGCAACCACTCTCTTTTTCCCATTCCTCATGGTTTCCATTCCTTGCATATTAATCATGCAACTTGCAGATTCTTCAGACAAAACACCAGGGGCTGTGAGATGGCTTATTACCTTAAGGATTCACGGATCAGAATATAAATTCTCAGCCCTGGAAACTCTGTCTGAAGCCACAGTCATTCCGATGTGGACTCTGCCAAGAAGCAGACATCCGGCTGCCATGTACAGGGAAATACGGAAGCCCCTCCCCTTTCAGTCTTACATTCACTCACTAATCAATAATAATGGGGCTCAGTGCAGAGGCCACTGGCTTGAAGAAGAGCATGAGAACATAGAGTTTGTGCTAATTCAGCCTGATCACACAATGTTTCCGTGATGTCAGAGACATGGTATCTAGTATACCACCTGGACCATTCTCTCTCTGATTTAACACCTTAATTGGAAACTCCATAATGGGAGGATACTGGAGAAAGACCAGGATAGACCAAGTCCTGCCAAGTCCTCAGTATGGAAGTGGTCCCACAGCCACAAACCCTTTTCACCCCTCCATCCACTTAAGCCTGTGATTCATGAATGATATTAATAGAAACCAACCAGGCATGGCCATGCCTACGGTGATATGTACAGCCAGAGATGTCTCCTACAGTGGTTGTATTAGAATAACCATAACCCAAGAATGCAGCCCACTCAACAGTGCCAGATCACCTACACCAACAAGGCTAGTGGTGGTGCTGGAATAGGCAGCTGGACCCTAGGCTGTGCCTAAGGTGGTCCTGACTGTAATTGATCTGTTACTTCCAGAGGGGAAACTGAGGAATGTGATTAGTTTCAGATGTGGACCTCTCAGCTTTGATATTGATGCCTTTGTTAGTCGGTGTCTGAGATGGGCCAGAGGCCCTGGGGAATCTGGCTTGGGACAGGAGAGATGCTTTCATCCTAATTCACCATGGTTCCCCCAACTTATGACAACATGGTTGCCTGTTCACTTGATGCTGTCCTGGCCAGTCTGCTGGCTAACAGAGTAGGAGCACCTCTCCCTCTGCATCCAGCAAGGTCTATGTTCAACCCACTTCCTCCCCCAGACCTCCATCTCCCATTTCCTATGAGCACAATGAAACTTTAAAGAATTTTATGGCCCCCCAAATGAGGGAAACAATGTGGTATTTGTCCATTTTGCTTGGGATGGGCCCTCCCAATGTAAGCCCTTCTCTATTTAAAAGATCAGACACCAAACAGACCCACACAGCCTTATCTCTACCCAGAAGCTCAGGAAAATAGTCAAATTACAAAGAATCTTGAAATCCAGCTATCCACCCTGTTTCCTGCTATGACCCAACACATGAACACACACACACACACAAACACACACACACACACACACACACACACAAACACACACAGACACAGAATCTGGCTGGCCCTTTCTTCTCCTAGACTAGAAATTGTAGGTAATAATTTCTGCTTTACATGTTCCCAAGGATCCCTGTGCCATGTTCTATCTGACCACTGAAATGACTTGATGCATTAGAAAACATGATTTGCCAGAGCTGTGGTTTTAGGTGCAGGGGACAGGGAGTAGGCACAGTGGCCAACGTCACTGTACCCAATGCTATCTTCTTTTGTCCTAGTTTCCTTGTACAAAGTCAGACAGTATGGTGTCACTACTCTCCTGGAAACCCATGCCCACAACTGCACCTGTGAAATTCCTTCTCTTCCTCCAAGGAAAGGACTTCTTGGTATTTGGAAGCCTGAGGCAGGGGAATAATTTCAAGCAGGGGGCCTTCCTAGGCTATATAGTGAGTCACTGTCTTGAAAGGGGTAGTGGAGGAAGAAGGGGAAGGGAAAAGGAGCAGAAGGAAGCAGAGGGGTAAGGAGGGATAGAGGGATGGGGTGCTGTAAATATCTATCTCCAATGCTCACCAACATTGCTATAGATTTCATAAACTCCATGAAGAGTCCCAATGTAAGGGTGCACAGTCATTCACCGAACACACACACACACACACACACACACACACACACACACACACACAGAGTCATCTAATGCAAAGCCTCCATCGAAAGAGACAGCACTCAGCTTAGGCTCAGAGCCTCTCGGTGAATGGCAGTCAGGCTGAGGATTTGGACACCGTGCCCATAGGACTCGGAGGCAACACATCAGTGGATACCTGCACACCATGCTTACTGTGGCACCATTCTCAGTAGCCAAGATGTGGAATCAGCCTGAGCATTCATCAATAGACCATTTAATAAGTCCTTCCTGGTACACATACAAAATGGAATTTTATCCAGCCACAAAAGGGATAGAATTAAGTCTTTGGTAGGAAACTGGAGACCACCACATTAAGCAAAATCAACCAGACACCGAGAAGCAAATACTGTAATTTTTGTCTCGTTTGTGAATCCTGTAATTCTTACAGAATCTTTATAGGTTCTTAACAGAACCAAAAAAAAACAAAAAACAAAAAACAAAAAACAAAAACAAAAAACCAAAAAAAAAAATACCCAAAAGTGTCCATATGTCATGAAGGTAGACAAAGGCCTGGAGAAGGAAGGAGACTAGTCATGGGGGTGGGGGATGGGTGTGAGCAGGAAGGTCGGATAGGGTAAAGCACATGACATGGCTAAAGGAAGTTGTCTTGATGCAATCCAGCACTGTGGATAATGAATAGACACTGATATAAAAATAATGAAGAAGGAAAAAGAAAAAGAAAAGTTTACAATTTCAGCTTCAGAGACACTGATGAGGCTGAGGACTGCCACCTACATTCCAAATGCACCAAGACCTTTTGCCCCCTGGCCTGAGATGGCTTAGGTATCATTCCTTTGCAATTTCAAAACACTGGCTCAGCCAAAAATTAGCATTCAACATACACTACAGAAGCCAGGGAGATAGCTCCACAACTAAAGCACTTTCCATTGAATCAGAGAGACCTAGGTACAACTCCCCTCCCCTGGAAACCCACATGAATGGGGGTAGGGGTCAAAGGGGGTGGGTGTGGAAGTTGCCTATAATTAAAGCCTGGGAAGGCAGAGTTAGGGAATCCAGAGAGGAAAGTGGTAAGCAGAACTGGTCATATCAATGAGTATTCTGAATAGATATGTATATTCCAGGAAGAAAAAACTAGCCTATAGTGATAAAGGCATCATCATGATGCCTTTGAATATGCTCCACCAGGGCTTCTTCCAAGCCTGAAAACCTAAGTTTGATACACAGGACCCACATGGTGGAAGGAGAGAGCTGACCCTTACAAATTGTCCTTTGACCTCCGTGTGTTTGTGTGTGTGTGTGTGTGTGTGTGTGTGTGTGTGTGTGAGCTTACAGATTAAAAATGAACAATTTCCTAGAGAGATACCAGGCACTGAAGTTAAATCAGGAACAGATAAACCAGTTAAACAACCCCGTAACTCCTAAGGCAATAGAAGCAGTCATTAAAGGTCTCCCAACCAAAAAGATCCCAGGTCCAGATAGGATTAGTGCAGAATTCTATCAGACCTCCATAGAAGACCTCATACCAATACTATCCAAACTATTCCTCAAAATTGAAACAGATGGAGCACTACCAAATTCCTTCTATGAAGCCACAATTACACTTATACATAAACCACACAAAGACCTATCAAAGAAAGCGAACTTCAGACCAATTTCCTTTATGAATATAGACCCAAAAATACTCAATAAAATTCTGGCAAACCGAATCCAAGAGCACATCAAAACAATCATCCACCATGATCAAGTAGGCTTCATCCCAGGCATTCAGAGATGGTTTAATATCTGGAAAACCATCTTCGTGGTCTATTATATTAACAAACTGAAAGAACAAATCCACATGATCATTTCATTAGACGCAGAGAAAGTATTTGACAAAATTCAACACCCCTTCCTGATAAAAGTCCTGGAAAGAATAGGAATTCGAGGCCCATATATAAACATAATAAAAGCCATATACAGCAAATGAGTTACTAACATTAAGCTAAATGGAGAGAAACTTTAAGCAATCCCACTAAAATCAGGGACTAAACAAGGCTGCCCACTTTCTCTCTACTTATTCAGTATAGTTCTTGAAGTTCTAGCCACAGCAATTAGACAACAAAAGTAAATCAGTGGGGATACAGATTGGTAAATAAAAAATCAAAATATCACTATTTGCAGATGATTTGATAGTATATCTAAGTGATCCCAAAAGTTCCACCAGAGAACTATGTCAGCAAATTGGATGGGTATAAAATTAACTCATATAAATCAGTCCCCTTCCTCGACATAAAAGAGAAACTAGCCGAGAAAGAAATTAGGGTAACGACACCCTTTATAAAAGACCCAAAAATATACAGTACCTCGGTGTGACTTTAACCAAGCAAGTAAAAGATCTGTACAATAAGAACTTCAAGACTCTGAAGAATGAAATTGAAGAAGACTTCAGAAGATGGAAAGATCTCCCATGCTCATGGATTGGCAGGATTAATATAGAAAAAATGGCCATTACACTAAAAGAGATTGACAGTTTCAATGCAATCCCCATCAATATATCAATCCAGTTCTTCAAAGAGTTAGACAGAACAATTTGCAAATTCATCTGGAATAACAAAAAACCCAGGATAGCTAAAAGTATTCTCAACAATTAAAGGACTTAAGGGGGAATCACTATCCCTGAACTCAAACAATATTACAGAGCAATAGTGATAGAAACTGCATGGTACTGGTACAGAGACAGAAAGATACACCAATGGAACAGAATTGAAAACCCAGAAATGAACCCACAGACTTTTGTGCACCTGATTTTTGACAAAGGAGCTAAAACCATTCAATGGAAAAAATATAGCATTTTCAGCAAATGGTGCTGGTTCAACTGGAGGTCAACATGTAGAAGAATGCAAATCGATCCAGGCTTATCACCCTGTACAAAGCTTAAGTCCAAGTGGATCAAGGACCTCCACATCAAATCAGATACACTCAAACTAATAGAAGAAAATGTAGGGCAGCAACTTGAGCACATGGGAACTGGAGAAAGTTTCCTAAAAAAACACAATGGCCTATGCTCTAAGATCAAGAGTCGACAAATGGGATCTCATACAACTTCAAAGCTTTTGTAAGGCAAAGGACACTGTGGTTAGGAGAAAATGGAATCCAACAGATTGGGAAAAGATCTTTACACTCCTACAACAGATAGATGCCTTATATCCAAAATATACAAAGAATTCAAGAAGTTAGACCGCAGGTAGACAAGTAACCCTATTAAAAAATGGTGTTCAGAACTAAACAAAGAATTCACAGTTGAGGAATTCTGAATGGCTGAGAAAGACCTAAAGAAATCTTCAACATCTTTAGTCATAAGGGAAATGCAAATAAAAACAACCCTGAGATTTCACCTCAAACCAGTCAGAATGTCTAAGATCAAAAGCTCAGGTGAAAACAAAGGCTGGCGAGGATGGAGAAAGAGGAACACTCCTCCATTGTTGTTGGAATTGCAGACTGGTAAAACTATTCTGGAAATCATTCTGGAGTTTCCTCAGAAAATTGGACATTGAACTACCTGAACATCCAGCTATACCTCTCTTGGGCATATACCCACAAGACGCCCCAACATATAAAAAAGACACGTGCTACTATATGTTCATGGCAGCCTTATTTATAATAGCCAGAAGCTGGAAAGAACCCAGATGCCCTTCAAAAGATGATTGGATACAGAAAATGTGGTACATCTACACAATGGATATTACTCAGCTATCAAAAACAATGCCTTTATTAAATTCATAGACAAATGATTTTTACGGAAAATATCATCCTGAGTGAGGTAACACAACGACAGAAAAACACACATAGTATGGTAATAGCCATTGATAAGTGGCTATTAGCCCAAATGCTTGAATTACCCTAGATGCATAGAACACATGAAACTCCCGACGGATGATCAAAATGTGAATGCTTCACTCCTTCTTTAAAAGGGAAAAAATACCCTTGGCAAGGAATAGAGAAGCAAAGATTAAAATAGAGACATAAGGAACCCCCATTTAGAGTCTGCACTACATGTGGCCCATACATATACAGCCACCCAATTAGACAAAGATGGGTGAAGCAAAGAAGTGCAGGCCGACAGGAGCCGGATGTAGATCTCTCCTGAGAGACACAGCCTGAATACATCAAATACAGAGGCGAATGCCAGCAGCAAACCACTGAACTGAGAACAGGACGCCCGTTAAAGGATTCAAAGAAAGAACTGGAAGAGCTTGAAGGGGCTTGTGACCCGTTATGAAAAACAATGCCAAGCAACTACAGCTTCCAGGGACTAAGCCACTACCTAAAGACTATACATGGACTGACCCTGAGCTCCAACCTCATAGGTAGCAATGAATATCCTAGAAAGATCACCAGTGGAAGGGGAACCCCTTGATACTGCTAAGACTGAACCTCAGTGAAGGAGATTGTTGGGAGGGGAGTTAGTGGGGGGATGATAGTGAGGGAAACACCCATATAGAAGGGGAGGAGGAGGGGGTAGGAGGATGTTGGCCCGGAAACCGGGAAAGGGAATAGCAATCGAAATGTAAATGAGAAATAATCAAGTTAATAAAGAAAAAAGGAAAAAAAATTCTAACACAATTATGCATATCATTCATTCTGCACTCGAGGGTTAGTGAATTTCAGTGGGATCAGGTCATGGGGTGTTTTCTTTCTGATGAATGTGTCTCCAAGTGTGTTAAAACAAAAGGCTTTTACTTGTCCTAATTTAAATTAAAATAAATTACTAGTCTGTTAAGAGAGATTATGACAGAGCTTGACAGTCATTAAGAGGGTCTAACTTCAGCACTGAGCCAAAGGGTTACAGGGAGAGGATAATGGAAAGTGATGGTTACTCAAAAAAAATTGGAGAGAATTGACTTTGTCAGTTGTCAGCTGGTTTTTGAAATTACATTGGCAGAAAAAATGGAATGGATATGGGGTATTGAAGGAGACAATTAATGAATCAACATACCAAACTTTTGGAAATAATTCATCTCAAGTATAGATTGAAGATGGAGAAACAGATCACACCTAATATAGTCTTAATGTACTTCTAGAAATTTTAATCAAAAAGTTGGAGAACATATAGAATCTTTCCCCAAACTGAACAATGATGATTTGCATCCTTTCTCTCTTCATACAAAGAAAATATTCATGGAATGGGTTTTGAGAAGGCTTAATTTCCCAACGAAGGAGAATCACTGAGATGCAGGCCTGGGCTAAGATGAGGTTCGTTGGCATGCGTTCCATTACACATTCAGACATAGTTACTGTGTTTCTATGACTCTTCAAATGTGGGCTTGATTAGACTAAGTACACTGTTAATTGAGGACATGTTCTCATCTGTGACATAGATGAGGTACACTGATAATTGTGGATATTATCTCATCTGTGACATAGACTAGGTACACTGATAATTGAGGACTTTTCTGATCTGTGACATACACTATGTACACTGATATTTGAAGGACATTTTCTGACCTGTGACATAGACTATGTACACTGATAATTTGAGGACATTTTCTCATCTGTGATATAGAGTAGGTACAATGATAATTGGAGGACATTTTCTCATCTGTGAAATAGACTAGGGAAACTGATAATTGGAGGAATTTTCTCTGATCTGAGACATACTGTTCTTCTGTCTCTTGCCAGAATATGTCCTGTGCAATGGGAACCCCTCTCACTTATTTTTCTTCATTTCCGGAAGGCAGTTGCACTATGATGTTTAGAGATAGCATCTCCTTTGACGTGTGATGTGCAGTGAGCCATTTCCAAGGAGTGTCACTGTGACTTGGCTTGACAAGCAATCACTTTCTGCTACAGTAAACCATTCCCCATCTAGCCTGACGCCTTGGCTCTTCCAGTGCATTTCGAATTGTGGAATTCATTTTTATACAAATGGCCAGCACTGTAACTACATTTCAGGACTTTCTTTACTCTGTCATTAGACTCCGGACAAGATTTTAAATTTATAAGGTATCTTTCAGTCTAGGTTTCAGAAAGTCTTTTATGTCAACAATAACATCAGAAATTTCCAAATCTACCCATAAAACTTGCATTGGGTTAAGGAAACCAATGAGCCTTTATTATTTTGATCATTCGTACAGAGAATTTCTGTTCCATCTAACTGATACAGACATCAATTGTACTGTTACTGTGTTGCCTCAGTGTCCCTACTGCATTGCACCTAGACAGAGGGTTCACAATAGTCCAGTTCTGTAGCAATTCTCAAAGTTGCATTTCCAAATACAAAAGAATTCCCATCCCCTCTCCTTGAGTTTCTCACTATCAAACATTCTGTTCTATTCTTCAAATCAAAATATACTATAGGCCACATATTTACTGAAGTCATCTTGAACATTTCAGCATTTTAAAATATAACCTTTATAGCAAAGAAACAGAAGGGCAGGGGATGTTACCATTTTGTGATTAAAAAAACAACAAACTTAAAAATATACATAATGAAAATCGGGACATAACTATTTCTAACCAGGCAACTTCGCTCTGATATGTCCTCAAATGATCAACACTATTTTTATATCAAATATTTATTTCTATTTATTTCTCAATATTTTATGCCATGTTTTAATTTCTGATTATGTGGAATCAGAAAAAGAATGTATTATTCTTTAACACAAAAGAAATAAAATAACTTACCTTGGGATACATAACCCTGAATATTCTACATTTTTATGAGGAATAAAATAGCATATAGGTAAAATTATTGTGTCTGCATGTAGATTAGAAATTAAGTTGTTATAAATATAAAGTTGGGATCAGAACTTACCTTACTGTGAAAAGCAAACTAAAGCTTGTGTATCTCCTCTGAACAAAGATGCATCATCATCCTTTCTCATGTGTAGGTCTGATTTACAGAAACCATTGCTAGGTTTTTCATGTAGGGACATGAAAGAAAGTGAAATTAGTGTCTCAAATTATTATCTTATTTTAATATAAACTATGTAGACATCCTGGAAAATATACTGATTAATTTAAACTTCACATCATTTCTTTAGTGGTAAATTAATTTGCTTTTCAAAGAACTTTTGGAAGGGAGTTCAAAATGGATTTAAGATAAGAATAACTGCTGTGCAACTTTCATGACATCATTGGGTCCATGACTCGATGCTGGAAAGTTGGACTCTAGTTATCCACTTGTGAAGTGTGACATATACTTGTGCAGACATATATGCAAATAAACATAGAGATGCACAAACATTCACACATGAAGCCAAACACACTACAAAAAGAAATAACTTTGAAAGGTGGCTTTGTTTTGTTTTCTTTGCTTTATTTGCTTGCATTTACTAGTAATGACTCATGCCTTTAATTATACCATAAAATCTGAGAAGGGGCTGACAAGTAGGAGACCAGAGCTTCACATGTGAGAGCTTCAGAGCAGTTAGTACAAGGCTAACATGAAAAACAGGAGAACGTTTCTCAAAATCCTAAGATCTTGAAATATAAATCAGGGCCTGCCTGGCACATAGTAGGTTATGGCTTTGATATTCACAACTGAACTTTTTCATTCAAATTTCAGGTAGTTCTCTATTGAATGATTTTCAAATAACCAAATTGTGATTAATTTTTAGAATTCGTTTGTGTTCAAATGTAAATCTCCTAAACTCTAAACTTTATCTCTGACTTTCTAAACTAGAAAAGGCACAGGAACATTCAGTATATCTGGCCTTATATGTTGTATATTTTCATTTTTAATGGCTTTTTTTTATTGCATTATAGTGTTCTTGGGATTCACAGATTACGTCCTTGGAATATTATGGGATACAGACTTAGAACCTTTGTGTCAGACCTTCACTGGTTCTTTCACACAATTTATCATTCCTCTTTCAGGTGACATAAGGAGCTGTTGCTGAGCTGTGGCTAAGACTAATTGTGGATTACAATAGTGTCGACATCCTTCTCCAATGTGAAGTCATATATGTTCCTTAAACACATTCTTGAAAGGTACTTTCCATAATTCATGGAGTTTTCATTAGATAGCTACATTCTTTCTTTTTTGGAGGATGTTTTTGAAGACTATTCTGGCATTTATGTCAATTGCTATCCCTCTTTCGTAGAGAAAAAATAGGCATAAG
This sequence comes from Rattus norvegicus, assembly GCF_021556685.1. Taxonomy (NCBI): domain Eukaryota; kingdom Metazoa; phylum Chordata; class Mammalia; order Rodentia; family Muridae; genus Rattus; species Rattus norvegicus. The sequence goes on from NC_141555.1 coordinate 68,418,082, forward strand.
AAAAATGTATATTGTGAACATATTTCTGCAAGAGGTATCTTGTATTGATGAAGGTGAAATAATGAGATTTGCCATGGTCTCTGTGACTGCTCCCACATCTCTCTTCTCCTTTCCCCACAGTGATAATATTTACTCATTTACATTTCTTCTCCCCTTACATTTGTTTATTCATTAGTTGTGTGCTCAAATGCTACAGTATTCTAGTTAGTTGAGTGGACAATTTTCAGAAGTGACTTATTAGCTTCTGCCATGTGGGTCACAGGGATTGATCTCAGCAGTTCAAGCTCAGCTTGGCAAACAACCACCCTTATCCAGGGAACCTGTATGCAATCGCAAATTTAATATTTCCTAATACTATCTGAGAGCATTTCTATGACTTCAGAATTAGTACCTGGATTATTTTAGTGGAAAGTGATTATGTGGGAATTAATTTTGTACTTCATAGCCACAGCGCTATAATGCTACCCATTCTTCTATTTTCTGCACTACTCATCACATTTGAATATGTGTTTTAAAAAACCCTGCTTAGCCAACAAGCACAACCTCTGCTGATAATATTATATATCTTCCTTATGTTGATGGCTATGTCTCTACATCATTTTATGCTCACGGTTTTGGCATAGTGATTTCTCTTTAATTTATATTTATGATGCACATCATGGAGACCCTTTTGTTTTGGCTCTTTGGATGATAGTGATTTCCCTGGTATTATTTCACTGAGGACACGAACACTTACCGAACATTCACATATTTACATTTATACTGTATATTTTTGTCTGGTGATTTGACTATACTATTTATTGTGAAGCGGAAAGTAATCTCTAGTGAAGTAAAAGTCAAAAAGTGTTTAAAAAATTGACTACCTGTATTCTTTTTAACTATCACTTATTTTTATAGTAAGATACAAAGAAGCCTCTCTCATCCTAGTATTTACTCTTACTTATGTAAAAAATTAATTAGAAAATTAATTAAAATTATTTAATACTGTCATTTTTCTATGCTTATAATACCTAGATATAATACTTTAGCCATGAGCTTTCTGAACACTCCTGCATACTATAAAGTAAATACATTTAGTGTGCATGAGAACTCCACCTAAGAGGCTACAAAAATACCTCAGCTATTAAAGGCTTGTGACCCAACCAAAATGTCAATGAAACTGAAATTAGTCACTGTATATTAGGTGTTTTTATTGAAATAGTCAAATATTAGCTCTTTGTAAGTCTCTACATCTATCAGGTCTAAGTATAATGATAGTTAATCCATCCAATTACAAAATTCACTATTAGAGCTAATACCTTATTTGAATTATATAACATGTGTTTTGGTTTCATCTTCATATTCTATACCAAAGGAAGCATAGTTAGTGCTCTCCTATAATCAAATAGCCAAATCATCTGTGGTAATCTGGTATATTAGTAAAATATCAAAATCGTTTTCTTTAGTTCATTTACTTTGGAGAGATCTAATCTCTGCAGAAATGCTGAATTGAAATATAAATTAAATAAACGCACTGAATAAAATCTTTATAAAAGATAAATGATATAGTAAAATAAGTTATAAAACACAGAAATAAATCCCAAAATTCAAACTAAGATTAGCACCACCAAACACCCAGCTCACTGAAAATAAAGAACATGGACCCATTATATAAGTAAGTACCTGTGAGCACATGCTTGACAACACTCTAAGTTCTTTCTCTCCCTTATATTATGGGAGCAGAGGTAATGGTTTCCCCTAAGTTTTCAGAATTATCCATGGATCTTCTTAAGATGAAACAAAAAATCTAGAATGCCTGTTTATGGAAGATGAGGTTTTTTCTTATTTGCATCCTTAATGTATCATAATCAATGAAATTCTAGATGCCTAGTGAAGATGTGTTATATAAATAAATGATGAAGAATATTCAATTTAAAATTATATTATGTTTATTAGAAGAATCTTTCCACTCAATTTCATAATCCATTTTATATAATACAGACTCTGTCATTCTCCTCCACAGATTTCAGTCAGGATATATCTTAATACACCACACTTATTCAAGTGTATTTGGTATCTATTTGTATCCCCCTCCCCATGACAACCCCCTCAATATATATTTCATATACAGGAAATGCCTACCCTGATATTTCCATTTATTAGGAGGATACTATCAAGAAGATACAAGCTTCCTGTTTCTGGCTGCACCCAGACATCCCATAGTACAATAGATTACTGAACCCAAATTCTGTGGGGAGAAAGCTGGACTCCCAGAATCATGGACAATTCTGAGAACTTAGGGGAATCCATTACCTCTGCTCACATTCCTGTGCTGAGAGGAAGCTGCTTAGAGCCCTATGCATACAGGAACCTAGGGAAAGTAAGTGAGGGGATCCTTCCAGTATCTACCTGTGCCCAGACATGAAAGCCAGTGGCCAGGAAAAGTAACATGACTGAGAACACAGGCGAGAAAAACCCTTCTGCTCCAAGCAACCAGGCTGGAGGCCTCAGGATACAGAAAACAGGAGTAGTCTGGGACAGGACACTTCCTGTTTCTGCCTGCATCCATTGCTGACCTGGTCCTACATATCTCTGCACCCACATTTTGGTGGGATAAAAGAAGTCTATAGGAACAGTGACAAAGTTTGACAGGAAGGTCAACCCACTGTCAGAGACAGCAAGACCATGAAACACCAGAGGAAACCTGATGACAAGAGTCAGGCACAGGAACCTAAGCAACAGAAACCAAAACTACTTGGCATCATCAGAGCTCCCTTATCCCAGAAAAGCAAATATTGGATATCCCAACAAGCTGAAAAACAAGATATGGATTCAAAATCATTTTCATGATGATGATAGAGGCCATTGAGTAGGGAACAAATCTTCAAGAAATACAGGAAAACACAGGTAAAAAAAGTAGAAGCCCTTAAAGGGGAAACACAAAATTCCTTCAAGAGTCACAGGAAAACACAGTCAAACAGATGAAATAATTTAAAAAATCTAGGATCAATAAGTGGAAATAGGAGCAATAAAGAATGCACAAGGAGAGACAACCCTGGAGGTGGAAAACCTAGGGAAGAAATCACAAGTCATTGACAGAAGCATCAGAAAGAGAATACAAGAGATAAAAGATAAAAATCTCAGGGGCAGAAGATACTGTAGAAAACATTTACACAACCATCAAAGAAAATGTAGAGCTCAAAAAGCTCCTAATGGAAAACAACCAGGAAATCCAGGACACATTGAGAAGATCAAACCAAAGGAAAATGGGTATAAAAGAGAGTGAAGATTCCCATATAAAAGGGCCAGTACATATCAGCAAAAATTATAGGAGAAAACTTCATTAACCTAAATGGAGCAATGACTATAATAATGAAAGAATCCTACATTTCTCCAAATAGATTGGACCAAAAAGAAATTTCTCCCTTCACATAATAGTCTAAACACCAAATGTACAAAAAAAAGAAAGAATATTCAAGGCAGTAAGCGAAAAAGTCAGGTAACATATATAGGCATACCTATAAGTATTGCACCAGATTTCTCAGCAGAGACTATGAAAGTCAGATCCAAAGTGGACTTTATAAAACACTAAGAGATAATAAATGCCAGCCAAGGCTACTATCCCCTGTGAAACTTTCAATCAACGCAGCTGGAGAAACCAAGATATTTTATGATATACTAAATTTACACAGTATATTTTCACAAATCCTGCCCTATGAAAGATAATAGATGGGAAACTCCAAAACAAGGAGGGAAATTACACCCTATAAAAAGCAAGAAAGTAATTCTCTTTCAAATAACCCAAAAGAAGAGAGACACACAATCATAATCCCACCTCTACCAAAAAATAATAACAGAATACCACAATAAATATTCCTTAATATTTCATATCATCAATGCTCAGTTCTCCAATTAAAAAGACATAGACTAACAGACCACATACATAAAGAAAACTAGAATTTTGTTTCATAAAGGAAACACAGCTCAGTGACAAAGACAGATAGTATCTCAGAATAAAAGGCTGGAAAACAATTTTCCAAGAAAATGGTCTGTAGAAACATCCTGGAGCATACATTCCAGTATCTAATTTACCAAAAGTTATCAAAAAAAGATAAGGTCGGACACTTCATTTTCAAGAAAAAATTCCACCAGGGTCAATTCTCTATCCTGAATATCTATATGCTACATCAAGGGCACGTAAATTTATAAAGGAAACTACAGTAAAGCTCCGGCTAAAGAAATTGTCGTGGGAGACTTCAAGAACCCACACTCAGCAATAGCCAGATCATGGAAGGGGTAACCGGAGACACAGAGAAATTAACAGATTTTGAACCAAATGGATTTAAGAAATATCTATAGTATATTTCATCCTTGAACAAAAGAATATACCTTATTCTCAGGAACTCATGGCACATTCTGAAAAACTGATCATACAGTTGGTCTTAAAAAAGGCATCACTAGATACAAAAGAGTGAAATAATCCCATGCATTTTTTTCACCCTACCATGACATAAGGCTGGACTTCAGTAACAACAAAAATGTCAGAAAGCACAAATACACATGGACGTTGAACAATATTTTACTCAGTGATAACTTGGTAGAGGAAGTATTAAAGAAAAAAATAGAAATGTTTTAGAATTTAAGGAAAAGTAAGGCACAACAAACTCAAACCTAAGGACACAATGATAGTATAGCTAAAAGGAAAACTCAAAGCTCTGAGAGTAACCAAAGTGAAACTGGAGAGAGCATACATTAGCAGCTTGACAACAAATAAAAAGGCTCAAAAACAAAAAGAAGCAGATAAACCAAAGAGGAGCAGAAGGCAGGAAATAATCAAACACAGGTCTGAAATCAACTAAGGAGAAAGAAAAAGAACTCTACAAAGAATCAACAAAACCAGGAGCTGGATCCAAGGGTAAATCAACATGATAGATAAACCTGAGCTAGTATGACAAAAGGGCACAGAGAAAGTATCCAAATAACAAAATCAGAAATGAGAGGGAAACAAAACAGCAGAAACTGCAGAAATTCAAAACATCATCATACCGTATTATTGAAATTTATATTCAAGAAAAGTAGAAAATCTGGATCAAATGATTAATTATCTATACAGGGAGCAGCTACCAAAGTTAAGTCAGGGTCAGATAAAATATGTAAACTGTACCATGAATCCTAAAAAATTAGAAACAATTATCAAAAGGCTCCCAATTGGGAAAAGATCCCAGGACCAGATGATTTTAGTGGAAAATTCTATCAGCACTTCCTAGAACCAAATACCACTATTGCCCAAACTATTCAACAAAATACAAACAGAGGAACACTACCCAATTCCATCAATGAAGCCACAGTTATGCTTATACCTAAAGCACACAAATACCCAATAAAGAAAATGAATTTCATACCAATTTCCCTTATGAATATTGATAAAAAATAGTAAATCAAATCATTGGAAACCAAATTCATGAACACATCAAAATGATCATTTATCACTATCAAGGAGCCTTCATAACAGGAATGCAAGGATAGTTCAATATGGAATTCCATCAACATAATCCACTAGATAAACAACTGAAAGAAAAAATTACATTTCCATCTCACTAGATGGTGTGAAAGCTTTTGACAAAATAAACACCCTTTCATAGCCAAAGTCTTACAATGATAGGAGTTCAAGGCCCATCCTCAACAAGAGTAAGGTATTGTACAGCAAACCAGTAGCCAAAAATCAAACTAAATGAGGAGAAACTTTAAGCTCTCCCTCTAAAATCAGGGACTAGACAAGGCTATTCATTCTCTCCCTACTTATTCAATATAGTACTCAATGTGCTAGCCTGACCAATTAGACAACAAAAGGAGGACAAAGGGATACAAATATTAAAGGAAGAGGTCAATATATCACTATTTGCAGGTGATATGATAGTATACTTAAGTGACTCCATAATTTCCACCAGAGAACTGGTGCAGTGATAAACAACTTCAGCAAAGTCCTGGATATAGAATTAACTCAAACATATAAGTAACCTTCCATGAACAAACAGACCAAGAAAGAAATTAGGGAAATGACACTCTTCACAATAATTACAAATTACAAAAAATACCTCCGTAAAATTCAACCCAGGCAAGGGAAAGTGCTCTATGGAAAGAACTTAATTTCTCTAAAAGAAGAAAATCTCTGAAGATGGAAAGACTTTTGATGTTCATAGATTGGCAGTATTGATATAGCAAAAATGGACCTTTGCCAAAAGCAATCTACAGATTCAATGCAATCCCTAAGAAAATTTCAAAAAAATTCTTCATACAGTTAGAAAGAGAAATATGCAAGCTCATTTAGAATAAGAAAAAAAAAACAAAGAAGTGGAAACTATTCTCAAAATAAAATAAATTCTGTGGAAATCAACCTAACCTCAAGTTGAATACCCAACAATAGTGATAAAAATTATATGGTATTGGTACAGAGAAAGGGAAGTAGAACACCTGTTTTGGTTCATCTAGATGTCAGCATGTAAATTAATGTAAATCCATTCATTCATATCACGCTGTACAAAGCTGAAGTCCTAATGGACTAAGGTCATCCAGAAAAAAAGAGATATACATAATCAAATAGAAGAAAAGTGGGGAAAAGCTTGAAAACATGATAACCATGGAAAATTTCTTGAAGAGAACACCAAACCAGGGCCTTATGCCTTACGATGAAGTGTTGACAGATTCGACCTTGTAAAAATGCAAAGTGTCAGTAAGGCAAGGAACACTGTCAATATGACAAAATGGCAACTAATATCTTGAAAAAAGATCTTTGCCATCCTATATCTGAAAGAGAACTAATATTCAATATGTACGAAGAACGAAGAAGTTACACTCCAGAAAGTCAAATAACCCTATTATAAATGGGGTACAGATCTAAACAAATAATTTTTTGCAGAAGAATTTTGAATGGCTGAGAAATATATAAAGAAATGTTCAACGTCATTATTCATCAGGGTAATGCAAATCAAAAGATATATCAGACAGAATGGCTAAGATCAAAAATTTGGTTAATAGCAGATGCTGGTCACAATGTGGAGAAAGAGGAAGACTCCTCCATTATTGGTGGGATTGAAATGATGAACATTATTCCCGGAAATTACTCTGGGCTTTGCTCAGAAAATTGGACATAGTATATGCTGACGACTTAGCTATCCCATTCCTGGGCATGTTCCCAAAAGATGCCCCAACATATAACTAGGACACATGTTGTACTATGTTTATAGCAGCTGTATTCATGATGGCCAGAAGCTAGGAAGAGCCCAGATGATTTGACTACATGAATGGATACAGAAATTGTGGTTCATCTACATAATTGAGTGCAACTCAGTAATCAAATACAATGACATCATGAAATTCATAAGCCAATGAAAGAAACTATAAAATACCATCCTGAATGAGGCAACCAAATCACACACACACACAAAGAAACAAAAATAAAACACACACACACACGCACAAACACACACACACACACACACACACACACACACACACACACACTACGTCAAAACCTTGAATTATACAACATACAATTCACATACTGCTTTAAGTTCAAGAAGAAGGATGAAGCAAGTGAGGATGGTCTGTCTTATAGGGGGAAACAAAAATACTCATAGGACATGATATGGAGATTAAGTTTAGAACAGAGATTGAAGGAATAGCCATTCTGGGCCTATACCACCTGGGGATCCAGCCTACATACATACAGCCCCCAAATCTAAACAATATTGTTGATCCCAACAAGTGAATGTGTACAGGAGACTGATACATCTGTCTCCTGAGACGCTCTTCCAGATCATGACAAATACCGAGGGTCGTGCTTCCAGCCCACCATTAAACTGAGAACAGGGTCCCCTTTGGAGAAGATAGAGAAAGTATTAAAGGAGAGGAAGTGCCTTGCAACCGAGTAAGGACAACAGTGGTCGCAAACCATATCTCCGCAGGACTAAAGCACTTCCTTAAGACTGCACATGGACAGACTGGTGGCTCTAGCTGCATATGTAGCAAAGCATGACCATGTTCTATACCAATGGGAGAAGCCCTTGGTCTTGCCAAAGCTGGACCTTCCAGTAAATAGAATGTCATGCTGGGGAGGCAGCAAGGGGATGTTTTTGGGGAGGGGAAAACACCTTTGAAGAAGACAGGGCAGCGGAAGAGGATACGAATAGGGGGCTTATGGATGGAGGCCACACACATACATCCTTTATATTTTTCTATGCCTTTAACGGCGCAGTCGCAAGGCCACTTCCTATCCTCCAAGTGGCTAAACTATCCGCCACTGATATTCCCATGTTATTATTTGCTAAAATCTATATCCTAACTTTCTTGTCATGAACACCGTTGGGCAGCTCTCCTGGGTCTGCTTATTCTTATGCTCTTCTATGTCAGCTGCTTCTCTGTCCTGAAAGTCTGTCCTGGAGAATCTCCATGCCTTCTTCCTCTCGTGACCTTTATCCAAGCATCCTGAAACTCCTTCTCAGTCTGTCCTGCCTAGACACTGGCTATCATTATCTCTATTTTCCAATCAGAAACAACTGAGGCAGGGTCCCTGATATATAAGTTCAGGACACTATGAGAAGCATGAGAATAAAGTCAGCTACCATAACTATTTGTATGTGATTTCTGGAAAAAATATTCCCAAAACCAGAAAGAGATACCTATTAAAGTATTAGAATCATAGACAATATCAAGTAGAAACATAGTAGTAGTAGTAATAATAATAATAATAATAATAATAATAATAATATAGTATAGTAAAAGTAATAGCAATAAATATAATAATTATAATAATAAATAATAATAAAATGTTATCATCATCATCATCATCATCATCATCATCAAAACCTAACTGAACAGAGAAATAAAAATACAAAAACTGTGAAGGAAAAAGTCTAAGTCACACGTAAAGCTGATCACATGAGACTAACACCAGGATTTTCAATGGATATTCTAAAACATAAATGGGCTTGGATCACCTTTCAACACGTTTTCAAAGAATACAGATACTAGATTAGAATTTATTACTGAGCAAATGTATCATTCACATCAACACAAGAGGAGAAACTTTACATAGCCTAATCACCAGGAAGCCATGTCTCTGCAGCAATCGTAGTCTTAAAATGGGAAACCGAATTCTGAAATAAGGGATATTCACAAGAGGACAGAAATGGTAAATAACCCTGTAGTAATTTATCCGAAGAGGAAAAAAGTATGTGGCAACAACAAAATAAAAAAGACCCATAAATACTCCTCATTAATTACGTTAAGCATAGGGGTTGGGGATTTAGCTCAGTGGTAGAGCGCTTGTATAGCAAGTGCAAGGCCCTGGGTTCAGTCCCCAGCTCCAGAAAAAAAAAAAAAAAGGAATAACGCTAAGCATTAACTGTCCCACACCAATAATATACAGGCTATCAGTTTGTAAAAGAAAACGGTTTATTTCTCCTGCATCCAAATAGCACATTTGTTTTAGATACAATTGCATAGTTGTGTTTAGAATGCAATTGCCCATATTTCTTTTTTTCTTTTTTTTTTCTTTTCTTTTTTTTTTTTTTGGTAAGTATATTTATTGTTCATTATTTTTTTATAAAAATCTAGATTTTCTGTTTAATTGTAAGTATAGAATTTTCATTTAAATGTATTTGTTTTTTTTTTCTTTTTTGGGGGGCGGTGTTCCTGTCCCCATCCACCCCCCATTACCGACCTAACCCCAACAATGATGTTCAATGGGGGTTCAGTCTTAGCAGGACCAAGGCCTTCGCCTTCCAATGGTCCTCTTACTAGGCTATTCATTGCTACCTATGAGGTTTCATAGTCTTTGGGTAGTGGCTTAGTCCCTGGAAGCTCTGGTTGGTTGTCATTGTTTTTCATGTGGGGTCTCGAGCCCCTTCAAGCTCTTCCAGTCCTTTTTCTGATTCCTTCAACAGGTGTCCTGTTCTCAGTTCAGTGGTTTACTGCTGGCATTCGTCTATGTATTTCCTGTATTCTGGCTGTGTCTCTCAGGAGAGATCTACATCCGGTTCCTGTCAGCCTGCACTTCTTTGCTTCATCCATCTTGTCTAATTGGGTCGCTGTATATGTATGGGCCACATGTGGGGCAGGCTCTGAATGGGTGTTCCTTCTGCCTCTGTTTTAATCTTTGCCTCCCAATTCCCTGCCAAGTGTATTCTTGTTCCCCTTTTAAAGAACGAGTGAAGCATTCACATTTTGATCTTCGGTCTTGAGTTTCATGTGTTCTATGCATCTAGGGTAATTAAATAATTTGGGCTAATAGGCACTTATCAATGAGAGCATACCATGTGTGTTTTTCTGTGGTTGTGTTACCCCACTCAGGATGACATTTTCCAGTTCCCTCCATTTGCTTTTAAATTACATAAAGTCAAGGTTTTTGACAGCTGAGTACTATTCCTTTGTGTAGATTTACCACATATCATAAGGCAATATTTTATATGCTAGAAAGCATACTTTTGGGAGACATTATATTGTAAATTTAATTCATCCGTTTTAATTAGTTTTATCTGAATGAATATTATTTGCTAATATGTTTGAATTTTAGGTAACTGTGTGTGTGTGTGTGTGTGTGTGTGTGTGTGTGTTTGATAATTCAACTCTAATATGACCAGGAAATTGCTTTAGTGATAATGATAATTTATGGGCACTGAGATTTTTTTGTATATACCATATATATATATATATATATATATATATATATATATATATATAATGTATATATGAAATATGTTCTGTATATTTTTCAAAGCACTGTTTAGATATGAATACAAGATTAAACCTTCTAATTGCATTTTTAGCTTTTTCCAACACTAATTTTATTATTACGTGTCTAGAAAGAAATACATGGAAGCATGAATCAACTCAACTTCAAATGTAGGTACACTCAATGTTATATCTTCCTTTTAAACATGATTGTTCATCTTTGGTCCATAAAAGATATATATATTTAATTTGCTCTATTTATATTAGAAATGTTTGCTACAAAGTATATATTTATTCGTTGATAAAAAGACTTCTGTGAAAAAATTTTAATAATAAATGACTTATGTACATTATTATAAAATCTAAGATCATTGAGTTTTTTCCCGAAATCCAATACCATAAAGCGTAAATATAAGGTTCATTTCCTGACTGTGGCTATTAACCAAAAATATTTGATATACAAATCCTATAAACTTATTTTGATATTATCCATTACAGTTTCTTTTTCTTCAAAGAGTTGTCCATCTTTTAATAAAGGGAAGTCACCAATTATGTCAATAATTTTTTCATTCTATATTCCATTAAATTGTAAAATACATTTTATTTAAAGAAGTCATAACAAAAAGGGAAATATTATATAGACAGCAAAAGAGACCAAAGGAAATTAGTACCAAACTAATTTTTGTACTAATATCAGAAATGGGAAATGATAATTACTGTATTATTAATTTAATGAGACAAGGTATCATTTTTATTTAATAATTTTTCCTGAATATTTTATGTATTTACATTTCAAATGTTATTTCCTTCCCTTTTTCTTCCATAACATCCCTGCCCGTCTTCTTTGACGTTGTTCCAATTATCAGCAATAAACTTCAACCTCAATGCTCTGGCATTACCCTACATCGGGGATAGAAGCCTTCACGGGATTAAGGGCTTTTCCTTCCAATGATGTTAGACAGAACAATCTGCTGACACATATGTGGCTGGAGTCATAAGTCCCTCAATCTGTACTCATTAGTGGGTGGTTTAATCCCTTGAATTTCTGGTGGGTCTGGTTGGTTGATATTGTTGTTCTTCCTGGGCTTTTGCAAATCCCTTCAGCTCATTAAGTATACTCTCTAACAACTTCATTGAACCCCCCCTGTTCAATCCAATGTTTAGCTACAATCATCCTACCCAGTGTCAAGAGGTTCTGTCAGAGTCTCTCAAGAGACATCCATATCTGACTTCTGTCAACAAGGACTTGGTGGCATCAGAAATAGTGACTGGTTTGTGTGACTGCATATGGGACAGATCCCCACATGGGGCAGTCTCTGTTTGACCCTTTCTTCAATCCCTGCTTAACTCTTTATCCTTGAATTTCCTCCCATGAATATTTTTATCCCTTCTAAGAAGGAATGTAACATCTGCATTTTGGTCTTTTTCCTGCTTGGGCTTAACATGACCTGTGAATTCTTTCTTATATATATTACACTTTTGGGCTGATACACACTTCCTATAAATGTATACCTTTTTTTTATTTTTGGACTGGGTTACCTCACACAGAATGATAATTTCTAATCTATCCTAATAATTTTATGCAAACATTGGTTTTGATAGGTTAGAAAAACACAGGCGTGTAAATGTACTATATTTCATTTATCCATTACTATGGTAAGGGACATCTGGTTCCTTTTCAGCTTCTGGCTATTATAAAAAAGAGAGGTTGCACTCAACCTGTAGCATCATGTGTCCTTCTTATATGTTGGAGCATCTTTTGGGTATATATCAAAGAAATGGGATTGTAGTATCCTCAGGTAGTACTATATCCAACTTTGGGAGAAAATTTCAGACCGATTTCCAGAATGGTTATACCAGCTTGCAATCTGACCAACAATGGAGGAGAGTTCCTCTTTCTCCTCCTCCTTGCCAGAATCTATTGTGAATTTCTTATCTTAGCTATTATGAGTGTTGTGCTGTGTAACCTTGGAATTAGTTGACTTGCATTTACCTGATGACTAAGGATGTTGATATTCCTCAGTAGAGAATACTTTGTTTAGTGCTATTCACCATTTTTGATAGGACTATTTCATATTCTGGAGTCTAACTCCTTGAGTCTTTGTATAGATTGATTTTAGCCCTCTATCAGATGGAAGATTGGTAAAGATCTTTTCTTAAGCTATTGATTTTACCTTTTTCCAAATGCCAGTGACCTATGCCTTACAAAAGCTTTATGAAGTACAATTTGTCAATTCTTGAACTTGGAGCAAAGCCATTGGTATTCTGTTCAGTAAATTTCCCTACTTTTTCTTCTACTAGTTAAAGATTATATGTTTCTTGTGGAGATACTTGATCCACTTCGACTTGAGCTTTGTACAGGGTGATAAGAATTGATTGATTTCCGTTCTTCTACTTGCTAACCTCCAGTCGAATGAGAACTGTTTGTGGAAAATCTTATAGTTCCAATGGATGGTTTCGGTTCATTGTCAAATATCAAGTGGCCATAGTTGTGTGCCTTCATTTCTGGGCCTTCAATTTTATTACATTGATCTACCTGACTGTCTCTTTACCATTCCCATTCAATTTTTATTATTATTGTTCTGTAATACAGCTTGAAGTCACCGATAGTGATTGCCCTAGAAGTTCTTATATTGTTGATGAACGTTTTCTCTATCATGGGGTTCTTGATATTCCAACTGAATTTTCAAATTGCTCTTTCTAACTCTGTGAAGAATTGAGTTAGAATTTTGACAGTGATTGCCTTGAATCTGTTGATTGCATTTGGCAAGATGGCCATTTTTACAATTTTAACCCTTCACGTGCATGAGCATGGGAAATTATTCCAACTTCTGAAATCTTCTTCAATATTTTTCTTTAGAGACTTGAAGTTCCTGTCATACAGAACTTTCACTTGCTTGTTTAGTGTCAACCTGAGGTATTTTTTATTACTTGTGACTATTTTGAAGGCTGTCATTTCATTAATTTCTCCTCAAACTGTTTATCACTGAAGTAGAATGATACTGATTTGTTTGAGTTAAGTTTACAACCAGCCACTTTTCTGAAGTTGTTTATCAGCTGAAGGAATACACTGGTGGAATTATTGGGGTCACTAAAATATACAATCACATCGTCTAAAATCGTGATTTTTAACTTCTTGCTTTCTAAATTTTTCTGTTTACCCTCATGTTTTTGTCTAATTTTTGTGGATAAGACTTACAGTACTATATTGATGGGGTAAGTAGTGATTAGGCAACCTTTTCTAGTTCGTGATTTTTGTGTATTGCTTCAAGTTTCTCTCCAGTAAGTTTGATGTTGGCAACTTTTTTTTGTAATATTTCTTTTACTATGTTTAAGTATGGGCGTTGAATTCCTAATATTTTCCAAGACATCTTACAAGAAGAAATATTGATTTTTTTAATATTTTTTATCAGCATCTAAAAAGATGATCATTTACCCCCCCCCGGGAGTTTATTTATATAATTGATTCTTCTGTATGCTGACATCCAGTTGAACCATAATTTCTTGAAAATTCTGTCTTTTTTTCCATTTCTTGGTCTTAGCACCTTTGTCAAAGAAAAAGTGACCATAGGTGTGTGCATTCATTTCTGCATCTTCAGGCTAGGACATCTGGTGAAATTTTCAATTACCATGGATGGAGAAACCAAGACATTCCATGATAAAGCCAAATGTACACAATATCTTTCCACAAATCCAACCCTACAAATGATAGTAGATGGAAATTTCGAACACAAGGAGGGAAACAACACCTTAGCAAAATGTAGGGAATTAAACGTTCAACTGTCCCAAAAGATGACAGCCACACAATTGTAATTACATTTCTAACTACAAAAATAACAGGAAGCAACAGTCCTTTTCATTCAATACCTCTTATCATCAATGGATACAATTTCCCAAATAAAAAGATATAAACTAAGAGACTGAAAACATAAAGAGGATCCAAGATTTTGCTGTATACAGGAAATACATCTGAGAGACAAAGACAGAGTACCTCAGGGTAAACAATGGAGAAAAATTCTAAGCAAATGTTCCCAAGAAACAAGCTCGAGTAGCCTTTCTAATATTGAACAACATTTACTTTCAACAAAAAGTTATCAAAAATGATAAGGAAAGGAACCATACTTGTCAAATAAAAAATAATACTAAGATGAACTTTCAATTCTGAACAAATATGTTTCAAATGTAAGGACACTTAAATTCATAAAAGAAACATAACTATAGCTCAAAGCAAATATTGCACCACACCCAATAAACTGTTGGAGACTTCAATTGTGTACTCTCATCAACGGACAATTTATGGAAACTGAAACTAAACAAAAATGGTTAAAATAACAGAAGTTATTTTAATAACTTAAAAAATCCAAATGAATTAACAGATATTTAGGTAACATTTCATCCTAAATCAGAAGAATATACCTTTCCCTATGCAACTCATTGTATCTTCTCCCGATGTGACCATATACTCATTCAGAAAAAAGGCCTCATTTGATACCAGAATATGGAAGTAATCCTATGCATCCTATCAGATCACCATGGACTTGGACTGTTCTTCCATATTTTATTATTTTTTGTATTTGTTTAAATTATCGATGATTTTTTATGTAGTATTTTTGAAACACCATCTTTCTTAATGGTTTGTCACTATGCAATAAAGACTGGGTTAAACCTAGTGGTAGTTCTTCCATTTTTGCCTCTACAGTAGGATGAGTGAGTTCTCCATTCCAACCTTGGCTTATCTACTACATTTTGAGTTAACTCTTTGTGCATACATTGCATTTAATGTTTTCCCTTTGATTGAATATATATTTGTATTATCTAACCTTGCAAATTTGGAATTTTATAATGAAATTTTTAATTTCATATTTTCTGACTATAGCTTTTGATCTCATTTTGCTTATATTTTTTCTCCATTTTAAATGCATTTTTCCTTGTTAATACTTGTCCCTCTTTATGTATGTTTGTGCCTTTATGGGATTTTGTTATTGTTTATCAATGGAAAATGCAATTTATTCACAGCAGCAGCCATATATGAAGGCGAATACAGGAGTTAATTAGCTATTTCAATAGGATGGATTACTTATTAAAAATAAGAATCTCTGAAACAAAGAACAGTGATGAATTTCACACTACCCTTCCCCAATGATCCCAGCATGCAATAATGCCAGGTAGTGTGCTGTGCTCATGTGGTGGTGGGAAAATAATTATGGAAGAATAAAACCATATACCACAGAAAATTTAAAGAATCCCACTCCCCCTACACACAGATACATAATATGATTATACGGTGGTCAATACAATTAATTGAAGCGGAAGTAAACACTTATGTTGCTGCAAGAAAGTGATGGCAAGGAAGAATTTCAAACCATGGTCAACTATATAATTGTGAACATTTTTTACCAAAATTGTGGGTTGTTCCCCATGATAATAATAGCCATACTGAGTCCACATTTTATCTATACAAAGTGTGGGAACCATGGCCCTATTGGGAATGATGAAGACAAAAAAAACAAAAACAATAACAAAAGGGTACATTAATAGAACCAAACCATTACCGCAAACTACCATGAAAAACTTTACATTCTACCCAGAAAAGGCACCAAAACTAAAGTCACATTTGAGCACCCTATGTGAAGACAAAAGTGAGTGGGCCATGGTCTTTCTCCCTTTCATGTTTTTCAAGTACTTTACAGAAACAGGAATCTCAGACTGCTTTTCCATGATTTATTAAAGGTTTCCATAGCCCTCATGTATTAAAATACCATTTGAAAATATTGATAGCTGTTGTCTAGGTTATTTCCAAGTTCACAAACTTCTTGGACTAAAGTTTCAATATGTAACTAGGCCCAACCCTGAGCTGAAAAACTATGACAAGGCAATAATGACAGATATTTTCAAGGCCCAAGCACTATAGTACTGTACTATTGACTACAGTGATTTAAATAAATTCAAATAGCTCAAGAGATTAAAACGATACTACTAAAAAAGGGTTAGAAAAGTGTAGAAGAATCAACTCGTTCCATGTGTATGCCATTATTTATGGTTCTGCAGTAAGTCCTAAGATGCAATATTCAAGTAGCAATGGGAAGAAAGAACTCAGGACAAGACAGGGAGATAAACTAGCATGGTGTTTTTAGGTAAGAGAAATACATTGAAATGAAAATGTCTTGTAAAATTTAAAAGAGGCTCTTTTTCATTATTTTCTCATTCCAATCAAAACAGACATCCATGAATAATTCTCCTCTAAGGATTCCATAAAACAGGTTAAACAAAAATTAGCATAAACATATAAAAATTTGAAAATGAGACAAAAGAAAAAAAAACTTGCATATGTTTCAAAGCAGGATCACAGGGAAATGAGATGAATCTGGTCAAGATGAAACCTAGAGTGGCAAGCAGGATCTAGAATTAAGAACTGCATGAGGAAGGCAGTGGAGTACTGACAGGAACATGGCCAGGCCTGACAGATAAGGCTGGGCCCTTTACAGGGGCACAGAATGAGGTAAGAACATATTTCAAATAAAGCAGCACCTTTCCTTTCTTCTCACCTCAAGAATCCTATCCCTGTAAAAAAGACATTTTGATAATAATACAGAAGAGTTATGGTATGTCACTCACTTCCCATTTGCTTTTAACCCTCTCTCCGAAGTCAGGAAATATGAACATTTCAAATTTCCAAGAAGAAAAATTCATCGCCAGGTAAATGGATGTCATGAGGACCAAGTGACAAACTGAAATATGTGAGGGCAGAAAATGTGGAGACTGTCTCATTCCACAGAGCAGAAATTGTGACTGCCCAAGTTAAGAAGGGATAAGGGAACCATAACTGGTAAACTAGTTCTCATAACATTAAACTTATTTACATTATTCTTAACTATACTTAGTTCAAATCACTTTTCAGCTCAATCTTCATTTTGAATGATGCTGATCTATCCTGCAATGTGTCTGTACCATCTTCTCTTCCTAGTATTGGCTTTCATCATTGGGATAATAGATGATTGTAGCTGCATAGGTGATGTTTTTATTTCAATATATCACCCCCTTTACATACTATATGTGTAGTAACATTTAATGAGTTTCTTTTGGGAATGTATGAATGATCGATCTAATATATATGGTTTAAAATTCTATTGAGATTATATAGAAAAGATCAGGTATCCATTCTCTGTAAATAACTGCTTCTCTCATATGATAAAGAAACAATAAAATTTTATTCTAATCAATATAATTCTCTATAATTTTAATATCTAAAGATAAAGAAGAACATTAAGATAATGTGGAATATTAGATCAGCTGAACTGCATGTTCATTTATTTAAGAATAACCAGAATTATTGAGATGTTTCTAGAACATAATATAGGAACAAAAAACAAAGCAATGAATAAATAGTGGCAGAAGAACAGGGTCATTTTGCTAAATGTAGCTTACCTTCACATCCAATGTTTTCTTTTATTTAGTAAAAATTCAATTTAAATACTCTTCTTAAGTGTTGTTCATCCTGTCATTGACTCTAATTTCAAAGCTCTATCCCGTAACTAGCATAATTATTAAATTTAAAACCAAGAAATTTGTGTGTTTCAATCACTTTCTGCATTTCCTTATTTGTGGTTTATTCTGTTCCCAATGGCCATGCGGTGTTGAAATCATGAAGAATTTCTGGCTCATTTGATGAAAATTTTCTGAAAGCATATATCATTCATAGTTATAAAATGCTGTACATATGTTTAATAGTACTGGATATTATAATTAAATATCATGTGGATACGGATTTTTGCATGAATATCATAAAAAGCTATAATACTAAAGAGAAAACGTAGAAGAGCTAGTTATTTATTAAATATTTTTACTCTTCTATAGTTTGTAACTTTACAAAATATGAGCAAATAACTTCTTTCTGTGAAATTCACATTTATGAGCCATTACATTTAATAAAACTCCTGTGTCAGCTCCCATAAAGTTGGATCAAATGCTAATTGCAATCCAAAATGTTTGCAGTAAGTAAATAGGCAAATTATTTGTCCTCATGTGCTAAACAAGCATCTAATGTAAGCATAGGTTTGCTCTTAATGAAATAAGAACTACCAGATATATTGTGAAAAAATAAACCTTGTAAAGTAATATTTTTGTTATATAACAGCTATTAATTCATGGTCTGAGTAATGGCTTTAATCACCAAACCATGAACACTAAATTGGAATTTCTAGTGAGTTAGAGGTTCTCTCAAGCATCTTCAAGTAAATCGATCTAAAATATATTCCTTTAAAATTCTCCTAAATACCCTTATAATGAAATTTTCCACATCACAGTAAATAACTCCAACATATTTTCATTGCACAAAACAAGACATTGTCTTTATTTCTTCTGGTCCTCCCCATAATCAGTCTACTACCAAACACATAAATTTCCAACATAGCTGTCTGATATGAATCTTTTTCTTTATCACTGACACTACTTCCAGATTGACATAAAAAGATCCTTCAAATCATTCTGTGTATCATATCATAATACATAAGTAACCAGAATCCCTTAGTATGTACATAGAGAGTTAAATAAAGTGATTTAAAACTAATCAATGATTTCTTAGACATTTTCCATAAATAAACATTTACATCTCTCATATTGTTTCTGTAAGCCCATCTGTGATATCTAAGCTTCAGCTTTATTTGGTCCTCTCTTCCATCACTTAATCTATACAAACTACTTTCACATTTACTTTTTGTATATGTCAAGCTCTTTTCCTTTTATTGACCTTATGTTTATAGTAATATTGCCCAAAATATAGTTCAATTATTTTTCACCTCATTTGAATTAGCTTTCACTTCCTTAGGACAATCTCCATGACCTTATTTCTAAGACAGATTCCTCATTTATTTGCATACAATCAACTCCAACAAACTGATTTATGCATTCATCTTTCTTTTTTCTTATATCGTAATGCAATTTTTATAAGAGAAAGCTCATAATACTTTTTATTCATTCCTAATCTATACCACTATTATGGAGCCTGGTACATTAATGGAGACTTATTATTTATTACATGATTCAGTAAGTTGTAAAAATAAACTTTATACTATTCTTTGTTTTAATGAATATGCATTCCAGGCATTGCTTAAACCAACATGAAGTATTTATGAGAGTTCTTCAATATATTACAATTCAATGACCTAGATGACATTGACTAAATAATTTTATTTGTCAACGATAGTGTATTTCATATTCAGCAGCAATGCTTTGTTGAGTGAGCAATTATCTCAATTAGGAATACATTTGACATGAAAGAAAAAGATACCTACTTTTAATTGATAGCACCCATGTAAAAATGCCAGGTGCCAATCATTTGTGGTCCCATCTCTGAAAATACAAAGAGATGATCATTCCTAGGGGTTTAGTGGTTACAGAGTCAAATTTCATTTGTGAGATCTTTCAGTGAAAGATTTAAAAAAAAGAGGACCTGGGGTTGGGGATTTAGCTCAGTGGAAGAGAGCTTGCCTAGGCAGCACAATACCCTGGGTTCAGTCCTCAGCTCCAAAAAAAAAAAAGAACCAAAAAAAAAAAAAAAAAAACCAAGAGGACCCTAAGCTGTGTTTACAGAGCTGAACCTGTACCTCATCTCTCTCTCCCCATATCCTACCAGGAAATGGCTGGACTTCCAGGAGTAGTGACACACTCAAGATCACAGGAGAGACCACCACTTTTCAGGGGGAACTGCCTCGAGCCCTCAGAACCCAGGAACAGAGGGGCAGTCTGTTATAGGATACTTCTGGTTTCTATCTTTTCCTTGTCGCTGAACCTGATTCACAGCTCTTGGTACACAAGATCCTTCAAGGAAGAGCTAGTGTCCCTGGAGTCCTGACACATAGGCTTACAGGAGGATCAATCCATTATCAGAGACAGGAAAACCAGTTAACCCCAGAGATAATGAGATGTTGAGAGGGAAGTATAATAGCCTAAGCAATATAAACCAAGGTTACATGACATCATGAGAACCCAGTTCTCACGCCAAGACAAGGCTAGCATACCATCAACACAACAGGAAAGAAAAAAGTAATGTTTGTACTTCAAATCACTTAACATGATGATGTTAAAGGATTTTAAGAAGGACATAAATAATTCCATCAAGGAAATACAGGACAACAGATGTAAAGAGATAGAAGTCCTTATAGAGGAAACACAAAAATCCCTTAAAGAATTACAGGACACCATAAGGAGACCGTAGGCAAATGGATGAAACTAGAAAATATCATCCTGAGTGAAGTAACACAAACACAAATAAACACACATAGAATGCAATCACTTGTAAGTGGAAATTAGCCCAAGAGCTCAGAATATCCACAATAAACTAATATACACTCTGAAGATTAACAAGAATGGACAAAGAGGGACTGTTTCAATCCCAAGTAGAGGGGGGAAGAAAATTAACATGGGAGGCATAAGGAGAAAGGACCCAGGGGTAAATATGGAGCAGATGCTGTAAGAAAGGCCATCCAGAGATCTGCAGACATCAAAATGGACACTGTTGCTGATGCTGAGATGTGCTTGCAAACAGGAGTCAGGTATGGCTGTCCTCTGAGAGGCTCTGCCAGCACCTGACTGATATAGATGCAGATATTCACAGCCAACCTTTGAAATGGGCCTACAGATCCCAATGGAAGATGTAGGGGAAGAGATGATGGAGCTGAAGGAGCCTCTAATTAACAACAATATCAATTAACCAGATCCCTCAGGGCTCCCAAGGACCTAACCACCAACCATAGAATATACATGGTCTGGTACCATACATATATAGAAGAGGACTGCCTCACCTCACATCAGTTGAAGGGGAAGCACTTGGTCCTTCAGATGCTTGATGTCTCAGAGAAGAGTGATTCGAGAGGGGTGCGGAAAGAATGAATGGGGATTGCATAGTCACCCTCTTAGAGACAAAGAGGAGGAATATTTGGAGTTGGGGCTTATGGAAAGGGGGTAATATTTGAAATATAAACAAAAACAATGGTTAATAATACTACTAATAAAGGAGTGGTATTTTCCATACTTTACTTTACGGCACAGATTAGCTTGGAACATTTATTGTTGTTGCCTAGATGCATATTTCTTCGTACAGTACCTGATATATTGTTTCTCTGAGGAGTGTAGCCTTAGATCATCCTCTTCATTCAAAGAAGGAATAACACTTAACTCCTTTCTCCAAGCAAAGGTGATTGTACATATGTCTGGAAACGGCAGGAGGCATTTGTACAATCTAATTGGGGTCACCAAAAGAATTATTTACAAGCAAAGCTTGTAATGCAAACAGTTTGTGTTCAATCAACTTACCAGTATTGAAAGCATCCCAGGACTTCTGGTCAGGCAACTGCACACATGTGTATTCATCAAGACAAGAGACAGGAGCAGGGCACAGAACTGAAAAAGAGTAATCAAAGCTTGTGAGCCCCCATGTTGTTGCCAGGGTCTGAACTCAGGTCCTCTGCAAGAGCAGTAACGGTTCTCAACTGCCAAGCCACCTGTCCAGTCATATACAATCATTGTTTATACAACCCCCCAAACACAGCACCACTTGATGTGTGTAAACACGCATACTAGACTTGCGGTGTGATTTATTTGTGTGAATGTTCAGTCAGTGTGATACAAACACTCTTGTATTCATAAATTTTGGCATAACTGTTTTCCCTAGGAGGTTCTCTTCATTCTCAGCTTTGGTGTTTACATACATCTTCAAGAGAGGAACCGCGCTGACAGCCAACACCCCCATCCCACCCATTTGCAGCTATGCCTGCCTTTCTTCACTAAGTTAAACACCACCTCAGTCTCTACTCTTTCATTTTGTTCAGTGTAGTAGACTCTCCAAAACCATAAAATGGAATCCCAGATGCAGAGGGAAGAAGTTTTGCTGTTTGTTACTTTGTTTGCTTTTAGTTGCTTTTTCTCACTTCCACTGGTTTGATCTTCTGTCCCATTCAGTGGCAGGTACTTAATTCAGCCAGCATTTTGAGAAGGGCTGTGGGTGGAGTGTGATAAAAGGAAAATTACTGGAGAGAACTCACTGGTATTTTGACGATAAAGACAAAGTGTTTATTGACTTGATTGTTCAGTTACACAGAACCCTGGACAGAACTGACTCGAACTAAAACTTCATATCTGACAATTTGCTCAAAGGAATAAAAAAGCCTTAAAGACAAGATTGATCCAACAAAATAAGCCCTAAGTTGTAATGATTGACCCTCTAAAAGAGAAACATTATTTTTTTTAAAAAAAAAACGATTTTGATTTTTTTCATTAACAATTTCATAAACATATATAATGAGTTTTAGTCATTTCCTTCCTGTGTTTCCCTTCCCAATTCCCCTCCCTCATTCCCCTCCCACATTCTCCCATCCCCTTTTCAGTTCTCCCTTGCTTGCTTCCTCATCCTCCTCCGTCATCCCCTTGGTCAACCCTTTCTCTCACGCCATTCCCTCTCCAATTGACACTGATATTCTGAGTAAGTCCTCCCTCCTATTTCAAGTCTACTTTCTGCGTGTAATCCCTAAGTTTAATTAATTACATGAGTACAGCGGAATTCAACAGAACAACTTATCTATAGGTACAGGAATGAAGAAGGGAGTGAAGCAGAAATTTCTGGTTTCTTTGGAGACTCAACTGTGTCATGGATATTGTTCTGTAAACTGTCTTAGGAGAGGATGTTTTGCTGAGAAAAAACACATGGTGTTTCTGATAGCTGCCTGGGAAAAGGGCATGTGATGTTTAGAAAGGGTACGATTATAACCCTGGACAGCAGTGGGCAACACCATGGCATTGGCTTGCCTTGCCACTCTTCGCTGATGCTCAATGGACTTTGATGACACTGGTCTTATTGACCATGCTGTGGCATTGGTTCACCTTTCCTTCTTCACTGACCATTGTTTGTCATGATTTTGTAGGGTGAAAAGCACCAGAGAACTTCTTGTGGTGACATTGAGGTGGCTTCTTGCTGCCTCCTCTGACCGAGGCCATTTGAAAAGCTCAGCAATTTCTTCTGGGTTGAAATGTCCTTGGTGATTCGTGAATGGTGTTTGCAAGTAGATCGACCTACCTCTGCTGATTCATGTAAACTGAACTGATATCCTGATCATGAAGATTGAAGTCGCCACAAAGAACTATTTCTAAGCAGGTCCACATCGTTCTTTGTTTGTCCTATTGTCCTTTCCTTTCCACTACCTCTGGTGCGTGGTGGGCTAGAGGAAGGTTAAAGAGTTTAAGAACTCTTACAAAAGGAGGTCTTGAAAAATCTAAGCTTGCAGGATAGAATCCCCCCTCCAATAAATGTTGATTGCCAAGGGAGGGAAGGGTCTTTATACCATCTCCCATCTATAATGTGTTGTTGAGGGGGCCAGTATTGTCCCATGACCATAGCCGCCATCAGTTTAAGAGTTCAATGACTAGGTCCAATCTAAAAGATATCCTTTTGCTGTCCACTACCCCATCTTCTGGTTCTTATATTCCTTCTACCCACTTTTTCATGATGTTCTCTCACCTTGGAGGAGAAGACTTAGCTGTCCTATTTCTATCTGAACAGTTCAACACCACTGATTCCCAGCACTTTGTCCAGCTGTACGTCTCTGCCCATGGTAGTCAGAGGCTTCTTCTCTTATGAGAGCTGAATGCAACCATGATCTATAGATACAAATATGGATGTTTGGAAGGAAGTTTGACAATGTATTTACCATTAGGTTCTTTCATAGGGCCTACATCACCCTAACCATAGGTCCTTGACCAGTTTACAGAACCTGGTATGTATTCCCTTGTGTGGAATATGCCTTGCATATGATTGGAAAGCCACTGGTTACTCCCCTGACTCTGATGCCACTAACACATTAGGGCCACATCTTGGCAGACATTTTAGCTTGAATTGTTCACCCCCGAGTAAGGTTGTCGATGATTTTCTCCCCTGGAAGCCTACTTAGCACTTTCTTGAACCATGAAGGCTAGCCATTATAGAGGATGCTTCCACCTCAACTTCACATTGACACTTCTGTGACCTGTGACCAAAAGGATTCAGTGTCCTCAGCAAAAGGGTCTTACCATCAAGTTCTAGAGGGCTAAGAAGAACAATGGCAACAACCTGTAAAGTTATGAGGGCTTTCCTTATCTCGCTGGTCAGCAACTTTCAGAAACACATCCCACATCTGGCACTGTGATTTTTGCTTAATTTTGGTTTTCTGTTGCTCTGATAAATACACTCACCAAAGCCAGCATGGGAAGGGAAATCTTTATTTCGTCTTATCTGTTCCAGACCATCATCAAGGAAAACCAAGACAGGATTGTGAAACAGAAACTACAGACTGCTCACTGGCCTGCTTCTAAGCTCACATTCAACTACCTTTATAGATCCCAGACCCACCTTTATAGGACGGTGCTGCCCACAGTAGACCAGGCCCTCCAATATCAGTTAACAGTCAAGGAAATGCCACCTAGACATAGTCAAGGCCAATCTGATGGAGGAAGCTCCTCAACCAAGGTTCTTTCTTCCAATACTAGCCATCGAAACAAATTTATGAAAATCAAAAAAAAAAATAAAATAAAAGGAATCAATAGCTTCAGAGGGAGCATCACTTATCCATGGAGGGTGCCTCCATTTGAACTCAACAGTTGATCTTGTAGATATAGTCTGTACAACAACGTTTTATAATCCCTCTCTCCAAACCCTGTTCTAACCTAATCACCTAAGGGGAGATGGAGTGGAAAGTAAGTTTTAAAAAAATAATTGGTGAAGAAAGAAATGCTTCTTGGAAACAAAGCAAAAAAGGAAGCATTTCTGCATCCTAGATGCTTTCCTCAACATCATCTGTGCAAAGATAATGAAAACCATTACGTTCCAGGTACAATACTTTCCAATGTTACAAATCATATATAATACTGCTTATCATTCATAAAACACATTGGCACTAATCGTTTTGACATGTTTTCTAACTCACTCCTAATGTAGAACTGATGAACTGGAATTGTTCGCCTGCTCATTTATACATGAGGGACGTAAGGGTTAAACGTTGAGCCAATTTCCCAATACTCTAAGCTAATAAATGGCAGAGTAAGACAGCCGCAATTTCTCTGGCTTCATGGCATAGCCTCTTGAGAAATCCAAGTCAGCTTACCTTTGCAGGGAAGTCCAAGAATCAGTACATGGCAGCTGAAAGTTTTCTTGGATCCAAGACTGGGAGTAAGGCTCAAGTCAGCCAAGTCCCAGCTCAGGATTCCTGAAACAGAACACCAGAATATGTTAGAGAGTGGGGAGACTAAACTAAACAACTGGGAGTCCTCAGCAGATTGTACAGATACAAAGCTGAGGGTTCATAAGTATGTTGGTCTTTGTGGGGGTGAAAAGGAACGCTTATTTAGTTCCCCATCTCCTACTATGTACTATTACAGTGGAGGAAATGACTTAAGTCCAAGGTTTTTTGTTTTGTTCCTGTGTGTGTGTGTGTGGGTGTGGGTTTGTGTGTGTGTATACATACTTGTACATGCAGTGTATAATGTAGGGACTAAACTATTTTCTCTTCTACTTTATTCATTGAAGCAGCATTTCTCAGTCAAACCCAGAGTTCACCAATATGACTAGTCTTGACAGCTATCTTGCACTGGGGTTCTGCCCAATCTCTACCTCCCTTGACTGGGATTCTGTGTGGGCCACAAGGTCTACCCATCATTTACCTGAGACCCGTGAGCCATCTCCTCAACTGCTAAGGTTCAAGTCCCGGTGTTTGACCCATCTCCTTTACTTTTCTTTTCTTATTCTTTTTTTTTTTTTCGTCTTGGTATTAATATCAGAACCAGGTAAAGGTATGACTGGCTCACTCAAACAATCACTCAAATCCCTCCACAGAAATGTGTTCTAATAAGGAGGAGGACCCTGTTGACTCTCTGTTCTGTAAAGTTTTACCTTAACAAATTAGTTAAAGGATGGGATTATCCTAGTAGGTGATTGTGGATGCTGTTGTTGATGTTGAGGGAGGCTGGCAAATGAGGGGCCACAGCTGAGTCACTTATAATAACAGATACAAAGCTGAGTGTGGTAGTGCATACCTATATTCTCAATACGCGTGAAGATCACAAGATAAAATATAGCCCACGCTACATAGTAAGTCCAAAGACAGCCTGGGCTACATCCTATATCCAAGGCCATCCTTTGCTACAGAGTAAGTACATGGCAAGCCTGGGTTAAATAGTAAGTCCAAGGCGAAGCTAGGCTTCAAAGAAAGTCCAATGTCAACTTGGCCTAGTGACATGACTCTTCTCCAAACAACAACAGTTTTTTTTTTCCTTTTTGGTTTATGTCTCTCCTATTTCCTCTACACTGATACCAGTGCTGTAGTTTGGAAGTGTGGGAGATAACTTTCGTCATGTCTGATGATCCAGGATCTCCCAAGCAACACGGCAAACCAAACAGTGCAGTAAACAAGTCTGTTTTGATTTTTGCAGAAAAATATGACACAGCTGAAGTGCTGTCTGAAGAAATGGCTCTAAGATGCGACAATGCCTCGAGAAACTGGGCTTGGATCTTCTGTTAGTTTCCTTGTAATAAAAACATTGATGTTCTCAACCAGAGTCTGTGTTGAGAATAGAATGTTATGCTTCCATTTCAACACTGCATAATCTCTATATGGCAACCCTGGAAATCTTGTCTGATATTAAACAGATTATAGGTGAGACAAGTTGAGTATAAACACTGTCATTAAGAAGGGTTTAAACGATGAATATTTTTTTTTAATTTTTGTCTGAGGTACCAGGTTCAGTGTTCAGTGTTCAGCATAAACTCTAAAACACAGCAATTTCTTTTTTTCTTTTTTTTTCATCGCCAAACAGAATGGACCTTATATTTTTCTATCTAGGTCTAATCGAGACGACAAAATATCATTCTTTGCTTAAAAAAAAAACTAATTGTGTTTCATTGGCTTTTTTTGTTAATTTCTTATTTTTAGTGATTTGGGGTTCATTTTTACAATTATTTTTTCATTGAATTAATTATTTTCTTATTTTCTAGTGTAGGTAAAAATTTAGGTTGCTGGTCTTTGTTTCTACTCTAAGAATTAGTGTTGTAAATAAAGTTTCCTATTAGCACCTTCATAGTTATGTCTCACACATTTTGATAGTATGTTTCCTATATTCTTCTTTTTTTTCTTACTGTTACATAGGTTCATTATTTGTTGACATATGTATTACTTGTGAATGTGTAATTTAATGTTTGTGGACTGGGAGACTCCTGTTGTCTCTAATTGAAGACTTCTATTTTAGCTTTGTTGTATTACCAGAACACATCCCGAGGGGCTGGAGATGCAGCTCTGTGGACAGAGTGCTCACTTGGTTCTCACACAGCTCTGGGCTCCACTTATGGTACCTCATAAGCCTGGTGTGGTGGTACATGCCCATAGTCCCATGACCAGGAGAAGAACCAGGAGTTCAAAATCATCCTTGGGTGCATAGTGTGTTTGAGGCCAGCCTCAGCTACATGAAGCCTGTATAAACAAATATGTCCCACAAGACATCTTTTCTTAGGCATTTGCCACACTTAATTCTGTGGTTTCTGAGTGTCTGAAAAGTCCAGTGTACTTGAAGGAAAAGAACATCCTGGTGCTACTAGGGACTGTCAGTCAGAGACATTGGCTGGCGAAGCCATCTCATCCAAGCTGGTTTTCTGCCTGCTTCTGTTGCTGATGGGCTGATGCGTGTCCACAGCTTTATTCATAATCACCCTGCTTCCTTTTAGCTGTACCCATTCTTGCTTCAGGCTGAGGCTGTGATGGAGTAGTGACACAAAGAATTGGGGTCTCCTTCCAGCCCACTGATTCTTTCAACAGTAAGTTCTTTCTCTGTAGTAATAGTTTCTCTGTTGCCTACATTATCAGAAATAAATATAACACACTGTTCTGTTTTATTTTGACACTGGGTTTCACTATGTATTTAGGGGTGGCCTGAAACTCACTGTGTAAACCAGGTAGGCATTGAACTCATAGAGATCAGCATGCTTCTGAGTGCTGGGACTAAAGGGGCATACCTGACTCCTTCTTTTTTTAATTTTTTTTTAATTTTGTCTCTATGGAGTGTGTGTGTGTGTGTGTGTGTGTATGTGTGTGTGTGTGTATGTGTGTGTTTTGAACAGAGTTTATCAGATCCTCTGAACCCTGGTCGTCTGCAAGAGCAAGCAGTGTTTCTAAGCAGCGAGCCATCTCCACAGCCCCTTCTGCCTGCTCTAAACTCCACTTCATTGTTCATCTTGCCAGGCATGTCTTCAATTCCTACTCTTAGACTTTGTTTTAATTCAGTGAGTTCCTATTTGATTTTCGCTTATTTCTTCTATTACCTCACCAAGATTATGGGAATACTTTTGTTTTGGAAGTTTCTCATTGACGACACTTGAATTGTTGCTTTAAAATCCTTGCTGACAATTATGACAATGGTTTTCTCTCAGTGCCACCACCACGGAACTGGTTTTTCTCCTCTGCTTTTCATTTAGGGGCAAGGTCATGGTGTTACATGATTTCCATTTTGACATCATTTGTGTAACATGTCAGCAGTCCTGACACTGTGGGTACAGTGGCCTTTTATCCTTCATAACCTTTTGAAGGTGTTTTGGTTTTTCTGGATTTGCCTGATTGATTAAAAGGGATTAAACCTCCAGTCTATACCAACAGGCATATTTTAGAGGGGTCAGGAAGAGTGGTTCTCAACCTCCCTAACGTAACCTTTTAATAAATCTCTACCAACTGTAAAATTATTTTATTGCTACTTCATAACTATAATTTTGCTATAGTTATGAATTGTAATGTAAATGTCTGATATACAGGATATATGATATGTGACCCTTTGCATGGGCAATTTGATCTCCCAAAAGGGTCTCAATCCAAGGGTTAAGAACCACTGATCTGG
This sequence comes from Rattus norvegicus, assembly GCF_021556685.1. Classification (NCBI taxonomy): domain Eukaryota; kingdom Metazoa; phylum Chordata; class Mammalia; order Rodentia; family Muridae; genus Rattus; species Rattus norvegicus. The sequence continues at coordinate 68,447,686 of NC_141555.1, forward strand.
ACTTAGTGGGATGCCCTTACCGACTTAGATAGGTTGCCCAGTGATGCCAGGGAGAAGTCTCCATATCTTGAAGGTAAAGGATCTTCCAATATCAGGCTTTTTCCTGGGCCCTCTGTAATAGTGGACACACTCTTGATGGTTACTTATGTATCAACTGACTCCAGGCAGTTTTCTTTTACATCCTCGAAGATAAGGATTCTAAAATGGGTTCTGCTAGCCAAAAGCAGTGGCTGAAGCTATCCCTAGCTATCTTTCCCCTTACCTAATGGCTCCTTGTCCCCACAAAGCCAATAGTAGAAGTCTTATTGCCGCCCAAGCTGCATCTTTACAATCTACACTCTTCCTCTGTGCTGTTTCTTTCATGAAGAGCACATGCGCTAACCCTGAACCCATCTTGTCTTCAGTCAGCACTAACAACCTAGTCCTCTCTGCAAGCTTCGATTTCCCATATGACCCAGCTGCTCACAATTCTGAGGCATGTTCATGCTTGTATGGTCAAACAGAATGGCACCAATTGGCTAGTCTATAATGACGCAAATTCTGTATTATTCTGATTCAGAAGCCTATAAATCCAAAATGAAGAGACCATCGGAACAGGAAGGAGTTCTTGTGGGATGTTGTCACCACAGAAGGGATCCAATGGGTAGGAAGACAAGAGAGGGAGCCAAACTCCCTTTCATAATTTAACCTTTTTCCCCAATAGCATCATTAATGGATCTTTATTTGTTGGTCGCATCCCTCTTGACCTAATCAATTCTTCACAACTACATTCCCACTGGGGATTAATCTTCAGAAAATTTCTTTTGGGCGAACACATTCAAACCAGAGATGAGAGTGAATATTTGGATATCTATAGTGGGTGTGGGCACTATTCTTCCCACGTCGTGTACCCTTAAGATCTCTAACTATCTCCTTCCCCACGGTAGCCTCACTGAATTACCTGAATTCCGGGTGATTAATGAGGTACAGACACCAAAGCTCATTGGCATATCCTGTCACCAGTATCAAGCTCGAAAAAGAAAGAGCCACCTGTGGGAAGGAAAATATGAATAAAATTTATGGTATCTCTAAGCTATAAACCCCCAATTTATTCAAAACATTGTTTTACACTCAGTTCTCATATAGCTGTGTGCTTTAAATGAACAAGTCAGTGGGCTTACTTGTGACTCCTTGTACCAGTTTATACTGTATATTAGCTAACTTCATCCTCACCACTCACCTCCATTTACACCTGCACACACACACACACACACACACACACACACACACACACACACCCCCTGCTGTTCCCCTTTCTATACTTAAATGCCCCCTTTCACTTAATATCCCTTATTAAAATATAAATTTCACAACCGTCTGTTTGACTCTGGCTTCGTTCACACAACATATTGTATTTTACAGTTCAATCCGTTTTTCTGAGAACAAAACCCTTTCCTGTTACACATAGATGAAAATCACATCAATGTATGTCACATTTTTTAAGCCATTCATCCAGTGATCAACAGCTAAGGTTATTCGAATGGCTTGTCTATTTCACACAGTGTGGCAATCAAAATGGATATGCATTGGTCCTGGTTAGTTTTTATTGTCAGTTTGACTCAACCTGGGAAGAAGGAGCCTCAGCTGAAGAATTGCCTCCATCAGATTTGCCTTTGGCCACATCAGTAAGGATTTTTTTTTTTTATGTTTGATGTGGAAGGGTCTAGCCCACTATGGGTACTGTCATCCCCCATGAAGGTGGCCCTGGGTAGTATGAGAAGGAGAGAAAGCTGAGTAGGTCATGGATACCAATCCAGTACTCAGCATTTCTAAGTTGTCTCTGCTTCCTTTCCTGCCTCTAGAGTCCTGCATGAGTTCCTGCCCCAACTTCGCTCAGTAACAGACAGGTACCTAGAAGCCTTGAGTGAGACAATTTCTTTCCTCCTCAAGTTGATGGCTATGATGAGATTATTCTTCTTGTTGCCTAATTGTTCTTCACTTTTTTGAAAGTTGGCTCTGTTTATTGTTCTTAGAAAGATGATATTACATGTTTTCTCATGGGCACTCTGTCTCTCTCTGTAACTATCTCTGTTTCTGTCTCTCTCTCTCTCTGTATTTGAATGTTTGAGTGTGTATATGTGTATGTTTGTGTGTGTGTGTTTGTGTGTGCATGTATGTGTGTTTGTGTGTGTATGTATGTGTGTGTTTGTGTGCTTTCCAGGCTTAAAAAAATCCCGAAGGCTATAAATATCAGCAGGTGCCTAGAGAAGTAAGATGAAGGGGAGAAATTGGGGAAAATCATGCCATTTGAATTAACCCCACAATGACGTCAGCCACATAGTGGACCAACAGTCATAAAATAGCAGAGGAGTCAGAAGAGCAGAGAGAGAGAGTAAAACACAAAATGTGAAGGAAAATGTGCTTAAAATTAAGATAGAAGAGAGAAAAAGAAGACGGTGAACTTAGAAAAGTGGACAGATTTTAAAAAGCTGCCATAAGTTAAGCTCTAAGTACATTTAAAAAATTATAATGTTAAAGTGGAAGGGAATTATTGGGAAGAGGGAAGGGATGGTCAGAGTGTAGTGGGGACAGCGCAGGGTTCTGAAAAGAATCCTTTTGAAGATCTGAAGAACTATGTGACACAAACAATTAAAGTGCCCTTTAATTTACAGGTAAATTCCATACTTACCTGCTTCCACTATTCTGTCTACCCATATTTCAAAAACAAAATTACCTCATCTATTTCATCCTGTTTTACTGCATTTGATCTAATAAATTCCTTGTAACCAGAAGTGCAGGTAAACTTTAAAGACATTTAAAATATGACTGGTCGATATCGGGTTTGTCTTCAGTTTATCCCAGCTTTGGAAGCAGGTCCAGGAGCTAATTTTTCCTCCCTCTTTTCAAAGAATTCATAATTAATGATTGCCATTGACTTCAATACAAGGTATTTAATCCTGTAAAAATTCCAGCTTTGTTTGAATAAAAATGGCCCTCCTCTAAATGTGGGTTTTGATAAAGCTAATTTTGGTGTGCTATCCAGTGGGCTGCCTCGGAGAAAGAGAGGCTAGCAATACGTCTGATACGGAGAATGGCTTAAAGATAACCAAAGAAAAGATAGGAGCTGGGAAAATAACCACCAAGAATGTTGGTGACTCAGAAACCAAAGACTTTTTCAGAAAAAAAAAATGCATGAAAAGATCTACTTGGGTAGATTGTGTCTCGAGTCATCAGAATATTTGGGTGGGGACTTTATTTTGGTCTCCAGGAGTCTACATGAGATGCTAAAACCTAGATACTGGAAGTTTCTAAGCGTTACTAGGGAAGGAACTGGCCTGAGTGGGCTTCTATGACATAAGCAGAGCCTGGATGATGTCACAGACACAGGGCAGAGGTTGCGCATCTCTTCCACTTGGGGGCGCTTGACACCTTGAAGGTGGGTTCACTATCTTCCCATCGGTGTGTGAAAGCCAGTTCAGCTCCTGAACCCCACAATTGTTCAACAGGCTTTTGGTGCCTGACCGATTTCAGAAGACAGAATCTGGACGACTAGGACATTTTCTTTCGGTAAATACGTTTATGAAGATAACTGGGACCCTTGTAGGCCAGAAAGCTAATAGTTTTCCCTCGTACAGCGAGTAACCGTATGTTCTAATGTCTTCCATGTTTGAGAGCTAGGCGGAATGTCTAGGCTAGTCAGTCTCCGGAGTTTATTATCCTTTGCTAACAATATCTAATTCATAATTCTACTAAAATGCCAAAGATCCTCTCTGTGAATGTACATTTTAGGAGATAATATTTCTTTTTTGATTTTTTTTTTTCGTAGCTGAGGACCGAACCCAGGGCCTTGTGCTTGCTAGGCAAGTACTCTTCCACTGAGCTAAATACCAACCGCAGGAGACTTTATTTCTAAATGGCTGTTGTTGCCTAGACAAAAGAATCTTGTTGCGGTCGAAGATGCAACAGCTTCGCGGAATAAACCTGGGGCTGGGTCTGGATGCACAATACAGAAAGTCAGTGGACTGATGTGCTGTGTCTCTGGGCAGATAGTTGTGGATGTTCCCACATAGCTCACAGTTAGAGCGTATAAGAGGGGTGTGGCCACCCTTCTCCGTCCTTTGTTATCCTTTTTCTGTTCTGCTTGTTTAAAGTGAGGGACAGGGATACTTAATCCCACACTGACCTAGCCATTCAAGGAGAGGTTCCGCAGCAGAGGCAAAGTGCCATGGGCCCAAGAAATGTGACTGAATATGTTATTCTGAGCTGTAGAAAACCATTTGTTCATTTCCCTTTGAACTTTAGATTTTGATTTTTGAGACAGGGTTTTTCTGTGGGTAGCTTTGGCTATCCTGGAACTAACTCTGTAGACCAGGCTGGCCTTGATCTCACAGAGGTCTTCCTCCCTCTGCCTCTTAAGTGCTGGAATTAAAGGTGTGCTCCACCATTGCCCAGCCCTCCTTTGACTTCTGATTATGACAGAATTAGATTCAGATGCTCAAACCTGTTTTCTCATTGAGTCCTGGATTTCCTGTATGTTTTGGACCAGTAGCTTTTTCCGCTTTACATCATCTTTGACAGTTGAGTCAATGATTTCTATGGAATCTTCTGCTCCTGAGATTCTCTCTTCCATCTTTTGTATTCTGTTGGTGAAGCTTGTATCTACAGCTCCTTGTCTTTTCTTTTGATTTTCTATGTCCAGGGTTGTTTCCATGTTTTCTTTCTTGATTGCTTCTATTTCCATTTTTAATTCCTTCAACTGTTTGATTGTGTTTTCCTGGAATTCTTCCAGGAATTTTTGCGATTCCTCTCAGTAGGCTTCTACTTGTTCTCTAAGGGAGTTCTTTATGTCTTTCTTGAAGTCCTCCAGCATCATGATCAAATATGATTTTGAAACTAGATCTTGCTTTTCTGGTGTGTTTGGATATTCCGTGTTTGCTTTGGTGGGAGAATTGGGCTCCGATGATGCCATGTAGTCTTGGTTTCTGTTGCTTGGGTTCCTGCGCTTGCCTCTCGCCATCAGATTATCTCTACTGTTACTTTGCTCTGCTATTTCTGACAGTGGCTAGACTTTCCTATAAGCCTGTGTGTCAGGAGTGCTGTAGACCTGTTTTCCTGTTTTCTTTCAGCCAGTTATGGGGACAGAGTGTTCTGCTTTCGGGCGTGTAGTTTTTCCTCTCTACAGGTCTTCAGCTGTTCCTGTGGGCCTGTGTCTTCAGTTCACCAGGCAGGTTTCTTGCAGGGGAAAAGTTGGTCCTACTTGTGGTTCCAAGGCTCAAGTTTGCTCGTGGGGTACTGCCTAAGTCCTCTCCGCGGCGGCAGCAACTGGGAAGATCTGCGCCGCTGTTTCCGGGAGCCTCCGTGCACCAGGGTTCCAGCTGACGTTTGGTGTTTTCCTCTGGCGTCTGGATGTGCACAGAGTGCAGTCTCTTCTGGTTTCCCAGGCGTGTCCGCCTCTCTGAAGGTTTAGCTCTCCCTCCCACGGGATTTGGGTGCAGAGAACTGTTTATCCGGTCTGTTTCCTTCAGGTTCCGGCGGTGTCTCAGGTGCAGGGGTCCTGCCGCCCCTGGGCCCTCCCCTACGGGAACCCAGAGGCCTTATACAGTTGCCTCTTAGGCCAGGGATGTGGGCAGGGGTGGGCAGTGTTGGTGGTCTCCTCCGCTCTGCAGCCTCAGGAGTGCCCACCTGATCAGGCGGTGCGGTCTCTCTCCCACGGGGTTTGGGAGCAGAGAGCTGCTGCGGGCCGGGATCCGCGGGTGTGGGACTTCCCATAAATGTGTTTTTTAATTCAAATTCGGTAATGATATTTTTTCCACTTCCATTTTTCAAGTCTCTGTCTATTCTAAAATATATGTATTTATTTTATCTACAGTAAAAAATGTCCTTGTGATGTAATGAAACATTAGTCAGTCCTACTAAGATGCTTTCTTAGTCTGTTAGCCTCAGGCACTGAGAGCTGTGATCACTTAAGATGGGGCCCAAAGCACTTTGGGGATCTCGAACTGATGAGCATGGGCTTGTGGTCACATTCACCCCCAAAAGTGACCACACACACACACACACACACACACACACACACACACACACACAGAGCGGGCATCACTGACTTTCTATAGCTCAGCTAGAGCTGTGGCTTTGAGATCCTGGAGGAGGTGGCACTGGGTTTATATGGCCTTACACTTTGGCACAAGCAGACAGCCACACTCACAACTCTCCCTGTGGTCCCCCTCTTCCTTCACAGTGAGTTCCAACACAATTTGTTATTTCTGATTTTATCCATCCAGTCTGGGCATCCCTCTTCCATAACTTAACTTTTTTGTTCTCTCTTTGTGTGTGTGTGTGTGTTTGTGTGTGTGTGTGTGTGTGTAAGAGAGACTCTGTGTGTGTGACAGAGAGAGAGAGAGAGAGAGAGAGAGAGAGGGAGAGAGAGAGAGAGAGAAGGAGAAATAATTAGTTATCAAGTTAACACATCTGCAAGCACACACATGTGGAAGCCCAAGGTACATTCAGGAAATATCCTTAGTGTCTTGTCTGTCTTGTTCACTGTGGCAGCAAATCTCACTCACAGGCAAAGCTCCTTTTGGTATGGGACAACTTTCCAGACAGCTTGCTCTGTGCATCCTGCCTCTGCCTTCCAAGATGGAATTATAGGATGGTCTCCACATCCACGGGGCATCTATATAAGTTTCTGGGGAGCGAGTGCTTAACTGCTAGACTCTCTCCCTAGCCACTTCCAGAACTTTCTGTCCCAACTCCCCTTTATTTTTCTTTTTGAAATTTTTCAAGTATGCTTGACAAATGGAGACTGTATACATTTGAAGTATGAGGTGTAGTATTCGGATCACATTATACATTGAATAGATATTGTAAGATCAATTTCTCTCTGTCTCTGTCTCTGTCTCTGTCTCCCTCCCTCCCCCTCTCTCTCTCTCTCTCTCTCTCTCTCTCTCTCTCTCTCTGTCACTCTCTCAGATCCACTGTCTTAACATACTCCACATACACAAAATTCCAGTGACAATCAGTTCACAGTTCCCAGGCTCTGATGTGTTGTTCCTTCCGTAACCGAGTGATGTTGTACATTCTGTACAATCTATTTCTCAAAAGGGAAAATGAGCACGTCAGTCACCCGGTTAAAACCCTCAAATGGCTCCATTTCACTTAGGTAAAGTTGGAAAGCCCCTAGTTGAAGTCCCTCTGTTGATAGACAGATGCTGTTCCAGAAAGACCAAAAGCTATGACACACCATCCTGAACTTGGGAAATCATAAGTTTAGCTTCTTGTGTTTGTAAACTGAACGGAAAATTGGGTTTACAAGACAAGGAGAATGTAAAATTTCGTGTTTCTAGAATACTCAGTCACATATGCTATAGAGCGGCTGAATTCAGGGTTCGACAGTGGTGTGGTTGGGGGATTCATGTGTGTGTATAAGTTGAGTGCCTGTTCCCAAGTTCGAGGGCACATAAGTGTGTACATACGTGCAGAGATGAGTAGAATGTGCATTCTCTTCCTCACTACTCTCCATCTCTCAGTGAACCACAGCCCACCATTTTGACTAGTGTGGCTGGGGAGGATACCCTTGGCAATCTACCTGCTTCCACCCTACAATGTTGCAGACATGATTACCAATGCCTGGAGTTTTACAAAGGTGCAGAGAGAATTTGAACTCTTTGGGCTTGCAGAGCAAAGGCTATTGCCCACTGAGCTATCTTCCCAGTCCCCATCAGGATATGGTCTATCGCAACTTTCATGCCCTGCCTTCTGCTGTGTGTGTCTCTCTGTCTGAAGGGATATTCTCTCACAGAAATGGGTTCACCCCCACATGCCTCTGTGCTTACACTCAGAACAGGGTGTCTCTTTTATCAGGAGATCTAATTAAGATGTGGACATGTTCTGATTGCAGCCTCTGAGGTACAGAGAAAACTGGTTGCATCTTCAAGACTTGGGCTTTCTTACCCTGTGAACTGAAAGCTGGTGTCCCTCCCAGGAGGATGGAGAAAAGGAGAGAAGGATGAGGGTAAGAGAAGGAGGCAAAGGTGTAGGGGAGAGGTTGAAGTCACATTAAAAGTTCCAAGTTAGCATCAAACATGAAGATTAGATAGGGAGAAATTGACCATGTTACTGCTGTCACCACACACACACACACACACACACACACACACACACACACACACACACGCAGGTGCGCGCGAGCATCTGCTGTGCATCAGATGTCATTCCCCCACTAAATAAAATGCTCTGTTAGGCTTATCTGTCCCTCTCACGAGTATCCTGTAATTAATAACAGCCCTTTAAAAGCCTGCTAGTCTGAAAGAAAGTCATTTGAGCATTTTCCTTAGCTGATGAATTACACGGACCAGTGGTCCTAGATAAACAGGCCTGTTCTAAAGAGATGCATGAGAAAAAGAAAACATTTCAAAAACAATTGATGGGGGATTAGATTCCACGTCTTGGGCCTCACTCAGTAGATTCTGTCCCCAGCAAGGAGCAGAGCCCAACTAGGACCAGCTGCAAGACTTGTCTTCCAGAGGGTGTAAGATCCAGGAGGGCCACTTCAGGGGCTCTGTCAGACCTCGCTTTTCCCAGAACAAATCCTGTTGCTGCACATGTTGAGCCACTGAAGCCGAAAGAGTGAGGACAAAACAGCCTCCTTTGGCAACTATCTCTCCTAAGGAAGATCCCCATCAGGGCCAGAAGTTTTTCACTGCTGCTTCAGGGCCTGATCATGGCTGTAATGGCTGTCTGTGGTGCTGAACTTTTCCTCATAAAGTTCTTTCTAAAGAGTAATTTGTCTCCTCTTCCTTCCCATGGAACCCACCATGCCATTTACATAACAGATGTCAGCATATCTTTTTTAAAGAGAACACAATTCAATTAAATTCTACCTTTGGCATTCAAAACGCTTGTCATTTTCATAGTCAAGTACTTCAGAGTGCTGACTCACTGCTGAATCAAAAATCTCTTCTAAATCAGTTCCTCATCAGACTCAGGTATGATTCACCATTGGGCACATCTCTGCACCATTTATGAGTCTACAGAATCAAGAAAGCAAGATGCATGCTGCATCTCGTATAAACTGGTTAACTATAACCTCTGATCAACTCAGCATCATTTGAAGAGAGAAAAAGACAGACAGACATACACACACACACAATAGTGTTATTATGTAGGTCTGTGGACAGGCCTATGAGGAATTGCCTTGATTGTTGACTGACTTAGGAGGATGAAGCCCACTGTGGGCAGCACCATTCCCTAGGCATGTCGTTCTGAGATGTATAAGAAAGCTAGTTGAGCCAACAAGTAGAGTCCCTTTGTGGCATCAGCCTCAAGACCTTTTTGTAGTTCCTAATCTATAGTTCCCCTCCATGACCTGAAATTTGAAGACAAAATATTTTTCTCCCCTACACTACTTTCCATCCAAGAATTTTATCACAGCCACAGAAAGGAAGCCAGAACAGACTCCATGGGGCAGGAGGGAGAACTGATGCCTCACAGATACTCAGGAGTCTGTGCTTACAGCTTCTGGCTCTTCTATCACTGTAAGCCACAGTGACCTGGGAAGGCTCAAGAGAAGGATGGACAGGCTGCATTACCTACGAGATGAGACAGTCACTTCTGTCCTTATTCCATATCAAGAAAAGTGCTATTGACCCAGTGGTTATAACGTTTAGCAGTTGGAACAGAAAGAGGGGAGGGACTTAACGCTTCCCACAGGGCCAACAAGAGGACCCGAGGAAGAGGTGAAGCTGGACTCTGTAGTACATTTCCTGTGTGGGCTGGCTTCCCCCACCTAGTAACCAAAGAGAAGGTTCTAAGTCAAGAAAGAAAGAAGAGAGCCACAAGACGAAAGAAACCCAAGTATCTCAATAATGCCCCTGACTCAGCTGCACTGCCCAGAGTTTGTGAGTCTGTGGATATGTCCATGTGGAACTGCTTTGATTGTTCACTGACTTAGGAGGATCATGCCCATTGTGGGCAGTACCATTCCCTAGGCAGGTGGGTTCTGAGCTGTATAAATATACCCAGTCTCGGAGCTTGTCTGATGCTCATGTGGTGTTTTTTCGTTTTTTTTTTTTTTTTTTTTTTTGTTTTTTGTTTTTTTGTTTTCTAACTGACAGAGAGGGCTACAGTATTGCCTACAGCGAACCATTGAGCCTGCTTCACAAAACTCAGCATCTTACTGCAAAAGAACTCAAGGAAAATTCCAGATCTCATTAAACAGATAGTGGCCACCTTCCCCCCTTCTCCAATTTCTAGTCATTAACGAATTTTAAAGCTCCTGTCATCCCACCTTAACCACAAAACACTCTGTTCTTCATAAAAGTGCTGGCACTCAAGAAGTGCAAGCCAAGAGACACAGGACAGAGGTAACAAATCAAAACATCCACTGCAGTTCCCAACTCAAATGCTTACAGAGGCCTTGTCAACCTTCAGTCAAAACAGGAATCAAGTTTCTCTCATTACCTACCCTTTAATTGTCAAAACATTTGCATGTCTAAGTTCTTTCTGTTAAAGGGGTGGGGGGACTTCTTTCTACTTTATGAGCCATTTACTTTAGTGTTGTTAAGCAGAGAAGAGGACAATCCAGTCGACCTTTACTCTAATAGGTGACTGATGTATGCATGAGGCTGTCCCTATTTCTCCAGTAACCATAAATCTAGATGCCTTTTCCTTGCTGGATGTAGGAAACGAGCCTTCTACCCCATCCTTCTTTTCTAATTCAGCAGTTATCATGATCACTCTGGTATCCACCTCCTACCAGATCAGAAAGATTGGCTACGATAACTTCTGCCATTAAGGATGAGACCCCACTGTGGGATGGAGAGAGGGCTTAGCAGCTAAAAGCACTGGCTGCTCTTGCAGGGGTCTCAGTTTTGATGTCTTGCACCTACCTGGCAGCCCCCACACTTCTGTAACTCCGGTTTCAGGGAAGACTTTCTGATGGCTTCCCTGAGCTCCAGGCATGCCCAAGGTACATATACATGCATGCAAATAAAACACCCCTACACACACACACACACAGACACACACAGACACACACAGACACACAGACACACACACAGACACACACACACACACATATATATATATATATATATATATATATATATATATATATATATATATATGTAAGCCTTAGAAGACAAGGAGGAAAAGGATATAAGAAGAAAGAGAAGAGAATGAGGCAGCCCTATGAAAGCCACAAAAACACATCATTCAATTTTTTTTATTTATTTACTTTATTTATGAGTACACTGTAGCCATCTTCAGACACACCAGAAGAGGGGATCAGATCCCATTACAAATGGTTGTGAGCCACCATGTGGTTGCTGGGATTTTAACTAAGGATGTCTTGGAAGAGCAGTCAGTGCTCTTAAGCGCTGAGCTATCTCTCCAGCCCCTTGATTATTTTAACTTTGTAGTCCATAAGACCAAGCTCTTACTTTGAAGGAAATGCCGGGTGTGTATGTGCACACTGTATATTATTAATCCGGTGCAGATGTGTAGAGACAGGTGGATCCTGGGGCTTGGGGGGCCAGCCTATCTAGCCTAACTGGTGAGATCCAGGACAATGGGAGACCTTGTTTCAGATGATGTGGTTGGTGTTCCTGAGACTGGCACCAGTCTTTGACCCTCCAGAAACATGTGCACCCAACCGTGAGTACACATGATGCATACATTACATAAATGAAAAATGAAATGTGGAAATTCAATAAAGAAAGCTCCTTTCCAGCTGGTGGGGTATAGAGAGGATTGCTTCTCCGAGTATAGTTATCTCTGAAGAGGAAGTCAATAAATGACTCAGACAAGAGCCTTTGAAATATCAGCTGCCAACCCAGGCCCCAGACCTCCTCTCTGGCTGCAATTACCTTCTCAATTTGTCTCCACATTGTCTCTTGGGTCCCAGGTTTCCCCTTCCCCATAGCTCTGCCCTACTTTGAGCCTAAGAACCCAAAGAGCTAGCCAAGAAAGGAGGGGAGAAAGGACACGAAGGGCTGGAGAGGAGGCTGCCAGTAATCCAGTCATATACACAGACCATTCCATTGGCACTCAGTCCACGATTGCCAGGCAATATCACTGAGCTGGATGCCCAGGAGGCAAGGCACAGTTTAATAATCAAATAGGTGGCAGTCTTTACCACAGTAAGTTCAGCCAGCTGTGAACACAGTCAGAACACTGAAGAAGATGACACCTGACTGTGAACTCTTAACTCCTGAGTGCGTGTGCATGCTTGTGTAGAAGGACTGTGTGTCTGTGTGTGTGTGTGTGCACGTGCATTGTCATTTAAGCTGGGTTTCTTTCTTTTATTTTCTTATATTATTAGTCCCAGGACTACTTCATGACTTAATAAATCTTTCCAATATTTCTTCCGCTGGGCCTGTTAGCTCTAAAAATCGCTGCTGGTCACCCAACGATGTGCTTTACCTTGTCAATTATTTCATTGGACTTGTGGGTGAGACCATTTCTGTGAAGCCCAAGAGACAAGAACAGAATAGAATCCCCACCTAGGCAAAGGTAAGCGGGTACAACATTGTCTGAGATGATTCGGGGTGGCCGAGCACGCGGATAAGAGAAGGTGATGTGAGAAGTGAGCGCAAGCTGGACACACAAATGGGACATTCAACCCCACACAACAACCCCCCAAACAAACGGTGCTTGCGGGTTTAGGCTTAAAAGTACCCGTCCACGGAGAGCCCAAAGAAATCAGTACTGAGTCTGTTGGGACATTGAAGAGAATAGAAAGCCTTTGCCTCTGCTCTCAGTAGAAGAGACAGCAGTAAAATGGGTTATGGATGTGTAGGGCTATTGGCAGAAGCAGATTTAAAGAAAAGAACTTTATTCATCGGCTTTGATTTGAAATCTTTATTATTGCAAATGGTGGTTATTAGATAAAGATGGTCACACATCCTCTATTCAGTCACAATGGCACTTTCAGCCCATTTTGACTGGTTATGTGTTCATGGATTAAAAGCCTTTTAGTAATATCTACTAAACATTTTTTTTGCTTCCTCCCAGGGCAAGGTAGTAGCAAACCTCACTGTATGGCCAAGATCTGAAGCCTGGACCAGAAAGATAATGGCCCAAGGTTTACACAGCAGGTGGGAACGATCAATTATACCCCCACAACTGACAGCACATCTCTGTTATGTGATCAGCAGAAGTGCTGGAGTTAACCTGGATTTCGGGACCAGCAGATAACCGCTGTGCCAACTTGGGATTCTCCGGGTGCAGGTCTATCTCTTGGGGCAACAGGCAGGGAGCATCCTACCAGCAACTCTGAGGAGCAGCAGGAGGACACTTCATGGATACCAGGGCAGGAGAGAAGAGAGGAAAGGTGTCCTTCTCTGGCTCATAGACAAGGCGGCAGAGACCTGAGTACCTACTTCTAACTGATTACAGGGCCACTCCCACCATGTGTGTATGAACTCTGCTGGGGTCTCCAGTCTATGATCATATTCACTTTAGGTCCATCATTTCCTACCAGAAGGAGCTCCATCTACCAGCTCCATCTAAAGTGACACTGAGAAGCAGGCAGGTTACGGCGTGGAGGACATGACTAAGTAGCATCAACACAGAAATACACTTACATGCATTACAGACATGCATGACACATATATCCGCATGCTTATGCACACCACGAACAAGTGAAGACATGCATGCATGAACATATAAGCATACATACATGGAACGCACTGATAATTTTATAAATACACATATACATATTAGCGTGTGTGCATAGTTTCACACATGTGATATCTTTATACTGAATATATACAATACAATATATATATACAAAACATACGGACACACACACACACACACACACACACACACATATATATATATATGTATATATATATATATATATATATATATATATATATATTCCTAGTTTTGTGGTATCTGATTTCTGTATTCACCTTAGAAAGAGTCAGCCATTTGGTGCCCATTCCTAAAGCTTTTTCTTTTAAAATGCATGACTGCAAATAAGCAGGTCACTAGGTCAGTTAAGTGTCTGACTCACATATTAGTCTGCCTCTCTACAGCTGTGATAAAACCCTCTAGCCAAAAACAACTTGTAGAAGGAAAACATATCTTTGGCTTGCACCTTGGCTTACCAGCTTATGTTGGCATTCAGACAGGAATTCAAGGAGAAAACTACAAAGGATTACTGCTCACAGCCTTACTCAATAGCCCATGCTTAGTTGGCGTTCTCATGAAGCCCAGACACCCTGGCCTAGGAATGAAGACACCAACAGTAGGTTGGGGCCAGCTTCATCAACTGTCAGTCGAGACAGTCTCTCACACAGTAGGACACAAGCCAATCTGATGGAGGCATCTCTTCAGTTGAGGTTCTCTCTTCTCAGGTGACTCTATGTCAAGTCTCTTCTAAGTTATGTCAAGATGTCAGTGAAAACAAACCATGATACCTCATAAGCATGAAGACGTGGGTTTGATTCCTAGAACCCACATCAAAATGTGAGTGGAGAAAGCTTCTAATGGCAGTTGGGGAAACAAGGACAGGATCCCCAGGATCTGCTGACCACCACAGCTGGCATGATTGGTAAGCTCCTGGCCAATTAGAGACCCTGTCTCGAAAAAACAGACCATGCCAGAGGATGGGGCCTGAGGTTGTTCTCTGAGTCTACCTGAATGTGAAGTTATATACACACATCTGCACACATATGCATCTACACACACCCATGCACAGACCTTAGATAAATAGATGATAGATGTCAGATAAACAAATGATAGATAGATAGTAAATAGGCAAATTATAGATAGACAGATAGGCAAATGATAGTAATAGATAGAGAGATAATACATAGATAGTAAGTAGATGGATGGATGGATGGATGGATGGATAAATAGATGATAGATGATAGACAAATGATAGATTAGATAGATAAGATAGACAGCCAGGCAGACAGACAGATAAGATAAATAGACAGCATTGTATTTGAATGCAACTACTACAGAACAGATTGGAGTCCCCCCTCCTTCCCTTTCAGAACATAACCTGTGTTACAGGAGAACTCACAACTTCCCCGCAGGATACAAGCATCCTATTCCAGCAGAGACAGGAAACAAGCATCCTATTCCAGCAGAGAGGTGGAAAAAGATGTTTATGTTTCCCTGTACCTTTGTGGGTCAGCACTGTGTATCACAAGATGAAAAACATGCAACCGTAATTAAATGTTAATTTTGCTGTGGCAGAAAATAAAAAAAAAGGCACCTCAGTTAGCAAGGAAGGCAGCTCCGACCAATGACTACATTTGACCCAAGCTTTGCTGAGCCCTGAAGTAAGAACTGTGGGTCACAGGAGGCCCGAGCTCTCACGAAAGACTCACTCGAAAAGGTTCTCTCCCTACACGAGTGATAATTCTCCTTTAACTTTAAGCAATTTCTGTACTGGCTGTGTCCTCCCTGCAGCCCGTGAGGTCATTGTGGTGATGTAGGTTCCTGAAGAATTGGATCTGGCCGGTAAAACAGTGTAGATGTGGATTGTAGGATGGTTTCCTGCCTGCTGGTATACAGACCAGCCCAGAGATGCAGAGATGAGGGGCAAGGATGACGAACATCCTTCCTTCCCTGGGTCCTCTAGAACCTGGGCCCAATACCCAGCATTAGCTTTGCTCCCTTAGCTACCTAGTTCTGGTTATGTTAACATAGGGTGAATTCTGCACTTTTTAACTTACATGAATGTCTAGCAGCTTATGTTATGTGACCTGTCCTGGGTAGACCTGAACAATGTGTGTTCACTTCATGTAGGCCTCCAACTCCAATCCATTCCAGCCAGGTCTACTTTATCATGTCTATTCAGGAGCAGACGAGTGGCTCAGACAACTCTATCAGTGGAAAGCCCACTCCAGCATGGGTGATACTCAAAGTAGCTTCATCCTGTAGCTTTCAGCCCAACGAGCAGGTAGCTCCACCCAAGAAGCTCCCTTCTTCTTGGCTGCCCCCGACCCCCGGGGCAATTGTTCTCATCCTATTGTTCTTTGGAACAGGACCTGAGTGTCATAATCTTGGAGAATCTAAGCCTTATAGGTTTCTTAAGCTTCCTGAATATTCTGAGCTTCCTTTTCCATCCAGAAGGGAATGCTTCAATTCCAATGGATTCCCAACACAAACCATGAATAAATAAATGTCTATAGGTCATTCAGTCAATGTAACTAAAGCCAGAGCAAAGAACGTTCTTGCTGAGTACTGTCCTTTGGATACCAAATGTCTCCCAAGGTCTCGTGCTAAGTGAGGGAGTGCTGTAGACAATGACTGTAGTTTCCCCAGCATCACATCCTAAGACCTAAGGTGTTCAGTGTGAAACAGACAGGATTGCTGCCCAAATCCCCGGCCTCAAAGAAGAAGATACAAGAAACACAGAGAGGAAAATAGCTAAACTTGCAACAACCTCGCCTGCCGCTTACAAAGTTGTGATTTACGTGAACAGAAGAAACTACATCTCCCAGCTCCACCCTTTCCAGAGGTTACTTTAGCATTAGCTCAAAATTTCAAACCACAAGCAAAGGGGGCCTAGAGTGATGCTACCAAAAACTGAGTTGAGCAAACAAAACTGTTTAATGGAGATGCACTGGAAACACAAGGGAGCACGCAGCAGGCTGGGCTTAGTACTACCCCTCAGGCTGTTCCCGACTCCCTTCTCCACAGAGTGGACCTGCCTTTGCAGGCAGAAATTCACAAGTTCTGCCCCTCTAAGCAGCTCTGAAAAGCTCCCAGGGGAGTTAAGAAGGACTTCCTACACCATCAGCCCTGTCTCCTCTATGCTGACGTGAATGAGACATGAAACTTTGGGGAAGTGGAGAGAAGAGAGGTTCGACTATCAGAGAACAGTACTCACAGCTCTGTACATAAAGACCCATCCTGAATTCTCAGATTGTGATAAATAGAAAGGGAGGAAGGAGACCCACACTGAGCAGTCCTGGGGTTGAGCGGATTTAACTTGTGTCTAGCACGAAGACAGAAATAATCCGAACATTCAGTGCCAAAGTCCCAGGAGAAGCTACTGCAGTGGCTCCAGCAGCAGACATCCCTCTAAGAGTTGGCTGCTCATCCTATCAAGAATAGTACTTGCTTAAGAACAGGTTCCTGACTACATATGGGTCCTGGGATATTCAACCACTCAATCCAGAGAGCTGAGAGCTATGACAGGATCTACAGGGGTTATCTCAGGGCAAGCATCTCCCCTTCTGTGTGGAAATTTCATCCCCACTGAGCTTGGGCCAAGTTGAGAGCAGCAAGGGATTCAGTGTGAGTGCCCTAAAGTGGCTACAACACATGCTCATACATGGGGGATAGCACAACAGATGCTCTTTCTCTCAGCATTCTTGAAGGTGAGTGTCTAGATCCTAAGTGTCAGTAGGGCTGTGCGTGCACACACACACATGCACACACACACACACACACATACACACACACAGAGAGAGGGAGAGAGAGAGAGAGAGGGAGAGAGAGAGAGAGAGAGAGAGAGAGAGAGAGAGAGAGAGGGAGAGAGACCTCCCTGCCCCTCCCCTTGTTTCTGCAGGATGCCACCACCCTTTGCTTGTGGACAGCTCTTCCATCCCTGCATCTTTTGTCACATACTGACCTCCTCTGCTTCCCATTCTTCTCATGGGCTCAGAAGTCAACAGCAATGGAGCGGGAGCCAACTCCAGTCCATTTGGGATCAGCTTCACTCAGCTACAATGGGTAAGGCCCTGCCTTCCAATCAATGACACACACAGACTTTTGCATGCAAAGATGTCAACTCATCATTCTGAAAGGAGACAACATGTTCTTCACCAACACTTCACCCAGCGCAAAGCCAGAACGGTACACTTGGCTCTCAAGACTGATTCTAGTTAGTTGAACTGCAATTAATTTTCTAATCAGTTCCCTTACTGTCGTAACAAAGTACCTGACAGAAGAAAAAAGAGGCTGCCACTGTACACTGAGCTCCCACCATATAGAGAACCAGGCTGGAGTCAGGGACACGCAGACCATGAACCTTCAGTCTGCCTCTGTGGCTCTATGGCTGCCAGCTTATCCCCGTGTCCAAGATGTTCCACAATCCCTTCGCAACATGTTGCCAGCAACTGAGGTCCAACTATTTAAACATGTGTACCGCTTAAACGAGAATTTCTACGAAGAAGCTGTCTGCAAAAGTTGACTGGCTGGTTAGAACTGCAGTGGTGAGGAGATGTCAGAATGTTGCTGATCCAGAGGCTAGTTACCTGATATTTTTAGCCCCCAGAATTCTTTGCCAACCTCTTTGTCAAAACTAATCTATATCATAGATTTAAAAAAAAATTTTTTGAATCTATTAGCTTAGTAAACCACTAGCTACCATCAATACAAAAGCTAAGTATGTCATCAGATAGCATCGTGGGGATATAGAAAAGATCCCCACCATTTGCTTTAATTCCCTTGCAAGTGTGCCCACCAACGCATTTTCATTTGCCTTGCATTATACCTTTCTTTGTTCTGTAAAACTATGAACTTCGTGAAACTGCATCCACACTAGAATAAAGGGTGACATAAATTTGTGTTCGTGGACCATGATCATTCTACATGGCTCCAGAATAAATCATCCTTAGTCACTTAAGGTGAGAGCTGTGTTTCTGCGTTTACAGTCTCTTGAATTTTGAGTATCTTTGTCTCCTGTGTGAAGTCATGTGACTACAAGGTCCAATGTTTTTGCCTCTGATATGTCTAATAATAAGATGTTATGAAGCAATGGTCTTCACCATGGAAAAGAAATGGGGAAGGATGAAGGACTGGAAGGGAGGGCAAAGAAAGGAAGTAGCAGGGATGGGGGTGTTGACAAAAATCTCAGGGAAGGCAAATCCAGACATCACACATCAGACAAAGCTGCAGTTGTCCCAAGTTCACACTCTCCCTCGACTCAGAAGCACAGCATCTTTTCTTATAAGACCTGCTCTATGCTACATCCCTGAAGTAAAGACAAAGAGACTGAAGGGCAAAACTTGGAGGCCAGACTCCAGTGAGAGTGTAATGAGCCTGAGTAGTAATCAGCCCCTAATGGGAAAACCAATAGCAGTACCGACACCCTGTCAAACAAGTCTGCAGAAGGACTGGAGTTCTCTCATGGAAATGCAGAGAAGCCAGGAGCCCTGTGCTGTCTGAGTCACACCAACACCCAGAGTCCTCAAGCAAATGAAGAAATCCCAGAGCACACCTGGACAATCCTCACCAAACACAAGAGCCCTCTAGCTTTGGCACTCAGCTTGGGACAGGTGTCAAGGGGAATGAAGGCTTTTCTGAAGTGATAAGAATCTGCCTCCCACCGAGCCTAGTTATACATTTAAAATGGAAATAATGGGGCATTTCCCACCCACTAAGTGGCTAATGGTCCCGCTAATCACCAGGTCTTCCTGAAGGAGCAATGTGAGCAGCTCAGACCTGACCCAGGGCTTCCAAAAATCCACACTTCTCTAGATATTTCCTGTCAAAAAGACTTTGCAACAAGGGAGTTGGAAGGGAGGTAATGAAGGGCTGGATTTGAAAAAATATGCCTTAATGCATCTATATAAATTCTCAAACAATAATAAAAGAGATTGAAAAGAAAACACCTGGGGTTGGGGATTTGGCTCAGTGGTAGAGCACTTGCCTAGCAAGCACAAGGTCTTGGGTTCGATCCCCAGCTCCGAAAAAAAAATAAAAAAAGAAAAGGAAAACACTTCATTCAAGGCCCACTGCCTCCTTTGGTCAGCAATTTGCTCCAGGCTGGTGAGATGCTCAGCAGGTCAAGGCACTTGCTGCCAGGCCTGAGATCCTGAGGTCCTCACATGTGCAGTGGCAAGCTCACACACACAAACTAATTAATTAATTAACTAATTAATTAACTAATTAATTAACTAATTAATTAGCTAATTACTTAAAGTAAATTATCATTTCTTAATAAATAAAACATTATAAAGCTGTAGCTTGCATGAAAGGGTATGCATTATTAGCTGACCCCTGATCTGTTCTCTCTCAGGCTCACCAAAGAGAGGACCATGTGGGATTATCACCAACCTGTGCTTAGCACCTGACAGAATCCTGAGTGTATCTGTCTGAGTAAGGAAGGGCACCCTGGGCATGCAAAACACCACACAGGTCCAAGACAGAAGGGTGACTCAGTGCACTTATGCAAAACCAAATTTCAGATGAGTTCAGTAGAAACCATGAAATAACACACAGCCCGCATTGTCAAACCTGAGCTTTCCCAGAATTAAAATTTGCCTGATTCGACCTAGCGATTCCAAAGACACCAGCAACCCCTTCTTGTCTCATTCTCATCCTTTCTACTCTATTTCTACTTTGTTTAATAATAATTTTAAAAGATCCTAAGTATTGAAGCAATACCCATTTCACAAAGAGGAATAAACAGGTGTCTCTTGTTAAACAAGTTGGTTTTAATCAATCTTGGTACTTTTAGACCTATTTGGGGGAGTTTTGTTTTTTAGTTTTTGTTTTTGTTTTCAACTTAATGCACATTGCTGCATCATGGAACAAAGACTTAGGGGGAAACACTGCAGGTTTGGAGTTTGCCCTTGAGAAGCCCCTACAGAGATAGCCAGAGGACACTCTGGTTGTAGTCTGCTTTGTTCTGAGAGGAAAGAAGGGAGCTCTCTCTGGTTATAACAAATACCTGTTTCTCTTTTCTCTACTTGTCCCCAGATCCACTGTCCCTGCTTTGTACGCCAATATCCTGCTTTGGAGTTAAATAAATGAATCCATACCTGTGTGTGGTTGCATAAGCATAGGAGCTCAGAGATCAACCTTCCCTCTTTTCCTCAGTCACTGGCTCAACTCCCTTCAGTGGTCAAGTTGACAAACCTGGGAAGAGGCGAATGTAGCTGCTTGTTTTCTAATACTAATTGGGTTGCTCAACTTAGTGTGCAGGAGAAAGTCTGCACCCAACTTCTGGGAACCTGCCCACAGTTAATTATGATTGGTGAATAAAAATGCTAGCAGCCAATAGCTGGGAAGGAGAGACAGAGAGAGAGAGAGAGAGAGAGAGAGAGAGAGAGAGAGACAGAGACAGAGACAGAGACAGAGACAGAGACAGAGACAGAGACAGAGAGACAGAAAGAGACAGAGAGAGACAGAGAGAGACAGAGACAGAGACAGAGAGAGAGATGCTATTTAGGGTTCCTGGGCTTGGGTCCTCCAGCAAGCAGGACAGAGAGCTCCGCCATGCCTTAGGGGAGTTTGTAAGAGGGGAGACAGAGGCTGCCATGGAAGGGAAATAACATGCAGAAGGGAGGTCCTGGTTACAGAAGAAAGCACTTTGACCAAGCAATGAGGAACATGCCAGTAAGCAGTTGTTCCTCCATGGCCTCTGCTTCAGTTGCTGCCTTCAAGTCTCTGCCTTGAGGTCCTGCCCTGAATTCTTCCTGATGGGTACTGATCAATCTGGAGTCAACCCTTTCCTCCCTGAGATAGTTCACACAGTATTTCATCAGAGCAAAGAAAAGTAACTGAGACAGTTCCACCCTGCCTTGCTTTGTTTTCTTGCAACAAAGTCTCACACTCACACCCCAAACATACCAGTCGAGTTGGTGGATCAGAGAACATCGGGGATGCATCTGTCCACCTCTCTGGTACCAGGCTTCCAGGCCAACATTTCTGACTTTTATTTTTTAACGTGGGTTCTAGGGACCGAAGTCACACCCTCATACTTTCATGGCAAACACTATACTGGCTAAGCCAGCTCCTTAGTCCAAGAACCGCACCTCAGAAACTTTGAAAGCCATTCCTCTGTCAGACTGCAGTCTCTCTTTAAGGCTCACGTTCTTTCCATGACAATGCCATGTGGGTTAAATTTGTAATCAGAAGACAGGAAGCCACGTTGAGCTATGAAGGATTTTTGCATTGTTTCTCAATAGGGCAGCATTTTTCATTTGTAAAATGTGAAGTTTCTGGAAGAAACCTTATATGCCTTATGCTCCACAAAAAAAGGAAATACCTTTAGTCCATGAAGTATAACTTAAGACCCGCAGTAATCATGAAGAAGGGAGGGGTGGATATCATCTGTGTTGTGTGGTCCTGAGAAAGGTCAGATATTTAGCTGAAAATTATCAAACATTTAACGGTGAGAGGGGGAGATAAAAGAATGTAACTTTAAAATTATATTGACTTCACTCTTCTTTGGGCACAAACATTTTAAATAATATTCCATTGTCCTTCCTGGCATGTGTGTTTTAATTGTTGTATCACATCTACCTCCTGGGACATTGGTCCTTATTTGAGTGTGTGGTTGGTAATTGCTAAGGAGGACCTGGGGAGGGGCTGGCAAAATGGGGTTTTGATAGGACAGAAGATGAGTTCAAATGAGGCTGGATATAATTCTGGGTTTAGAAGGGCAAACACAATAAATATATCTGCAGGGAATGTGTCTGGTCACAGTAATATAAAACCAATCAATATCCCTTAATCCCAGATTGGCTATAATGTAGTCACAAGATGGCTGCTGCATCCCCAGAGACCACATCACACTCCTTCACAGCAGAACTCCAACCCTGGATGGGAGAAGAGTAAGAGAGATGAAACTGTCTTGGATAGCTCCCTATTCTTGACAGGCAGAAAAAAAATTTTTCTCAGAAAATTTTTGGTGTGTCTCAGTGAGTCTTCTGATGAACCTCAACATCAGTGACATGCACAGAACAAAGCTAGCATGACTGATTCAAACTAATCAGGATGCCTTCCATGGATTAAAGGACAGAAAGTCAGTTATACTAATATCCAAATGAATCTGGCTATTTGCAGTGAGAATTTTGGTGTATTTAAAAACATTGAAATATTATAAGAGTATGTTTTTGTTTTAATCTAGGCTGTGGGGTATGGGGTTGCTTCCTATTGTGAACATTGGCTGACTATGATTTGCCTGGTGCACTAGTAGGGGTGTGATTTTGCCAGCATCAGATAGATTTTGCCAGTGTTTAACATTTGTAATGCTGGTGACTTTTCAGAGTACATATAAATGCTAGAGTCCCATAGGTGGACTGCTGTTGGTTGCAGTTTGTTAAATAATCACGACAAAAGAAGAAATTAAACATCCTGACAATGAAGATCAAACATGCCCCTCAAGGATCTCGATGCCCCTAATCAACAGGAAGTCGTCTAATGGTAATAGAACCCCTTTACCTCTCTCCTCTTTTCTCTCCTATCTAGTGTTAGGGGGTTGAATGTGAAAGAAAGGAGAAACTACAAAGTATCAAAAGGAAGGCTAGAGCTATTGAATGAAGGTCCATCATCAGCCACAAAGTATAAGGCGTGTGTATCAGGTAACAACAGAAACAATTTTAGGAAACCTACCAGTTGGATGCCACTGTGATTTTAATGGAATTTAGCAGCTCAGCAAAGAGGTATCTTCCCTTCCCAGTCATTTGGGGACATTTTACAATTCAAGGGGATATCCTTGTTTGTTCCATATGTCTCAGTCTCTCTCTCTCATTCCTCAAAATCTGGTGTCTGAATGGAAATTTCTGGTTGTCCTGTGATGCAGACTCATGTGGGGTTTCGTTAAGGCGAGTCCCGAGATATTTGGAGAGATTACGAGTATGACTCAGTAGACACTGATGGTGTGCTTGCATTGTTTGCCCTGCAATCCCTCCTTGATCTTGATTCTCACTGACCTTCACTTTATTGAGGTGTGGCAAAGAGCTCCTGGTATTCCAGCTGGTTCTGGTCTCTCCTGCTGACTAATGGCAGTTTGGTGGAGGACTAACTGTTTCTGCTAGATTGTGCTACCAGTGCTGATTTGGGTTTGGTGACATTTTTTTTTTTCAACTGGACTGGACTGCCGGTGTCCTGACAGCTCAGATTGGATTTGCCCCAAAGAACTACTTCTAAACAGGTCCACATCCACTTGCCCTATTTACCATCTTCTCTCCACTACCTTTGGTCAGTGGGCTAGAAGGGAGCTCGATGCATTTGAGAACCCTTATTAAAGTAGGTTTGAAAAAAATCTAAGTCTACATGTATCCCCACATAATGAAGGGGTGTCAGACTCGCTTCCATTACAACTTCTTTTCCCTTGCATCTGTTTTTGCAACTATCTCTTCTTTAAAGAAAGTGCTCTGGGGGTTTTCTGAGGAAATATCATTACATGCATGGATGTTTAAAAACATGTTTTCCCATTTGTGTGTATGCATATATGCATATGTGCTATGCGTGTATGTTTTCTTGTGTGTGACTTCCAGGCCAGAGGAAGAATTTACCTTGTTTTTGACCCAGGGTCTCTCTGTGGCCTGAATCTCACCAGTATAGGCAAGAAGGGCTGGCAAAAAAATCCCAGTAATTCTTCAACTCTTGGTACAAGAACTTTTACCCATGCTTAGTTTTTACCTTGTGTCCAGTCCCTCAGGCTTCACCCCACACTGTCTTCCTCATCCCAAGCAGTGTGTTGGAAAAGGAAACATTAAGTAACTATTAGGACTAATGGCCTGACCAGAGTGATTCAAGCACCATAAGGGCATTACACACAAAGAGTGTGAATTCAGAGCATTGAGATGAGAATTTTAAAAGGAAACATGTGACAGCTTTTAAAACCTTCAGGACAACCCAGAGCCTATTAGGGTAAGCTGAAAACTGTGTCTTCATTCATTCAAGACAAGAATCAATAGAAACCCAAGCTTGTGTCAGCTTATTTCCTATGAAACTGCATAAGCTTGTTACTTATTTAAGAGGCATAAGCCTTTTTCCCTCTGATGCTGCCCCTACTACAACAAATGAAGTAGGAAACGGCTCCCTACAGCTCTGGGTTTGTGTGTAGACCAGTACCAGATAGTCTCTCATCCCTGTACCAACCCAATGTCATATAGGCACTTCTAGTTGACCAATTGACAGCAATTGCTGGCTGTCACTTCTGAAGATAGTCAGGAACAGGAACGTGCAAGGTCACAGAGCAGAATGCATTGATTTTCATCCTGAAATTGGGAAACATAATGCTCACATTTCCTATTCCATTAGATGGGAAAGCCTTGTGCATAGACGGCCCTTTTAGAGATGTGTC
Source organism: Rattus norvegicus (assembly GCF_021556685.1). Taxonomy (NCBI): domain Eukaryota; kingdom Metazoa; phylum Chordata; class Mammalia; order Rodentia; family Muridae; genus Rattus; species Rattus norvegicus. Next base: position 68,472,680 of record NC_141555.1, read on the forward strand.
TCTCTTTGGTCAATAGAGCAAGAATTGCACTAAGACCAGTATTATCTTGAAAAACATCTATATGAGACTGGTCTCCAAGACAAGAGGTTTTTGTGTGTGTGTGTGTGTGTGTGTGTGTGTGTGTGTGTGTGTGTGTGTGTGTGTGTACACTCATGACATGTGTATGTGCACGCATGTAGAGGTCAGAGGACAATTTTGGGTGTCATTCCTCTTTGAAATAGTTTTACTTAGTCGGGGAGGACACATACATGCTACAACACATATGTAGAGACCAACGGACATGTTGTAATATTCAGTCCCATCTTCCACCTGGTGAGTCTTGGGGATTGAACTCAGATCCTCAGGCTTGGTGGCAAGTGCCCTTGCATGCTGAGCTATCTTGCCAGTGCCTGTCTTGGTTTATGAGGTAGGCTTTTCTCACTGGGATGTGGGAACTGTTGCCTTTGATGGTTTGGGTGCGTGTGTGCCTGTGTGCCTGCCTGTGTGTGAGGGCGTGTATGTTCAGCCCAGGGAGAGGCAGCTTTAGAGGGCATGGCACAGTTGGAGTGGATGTGGCCTTGTTGGAGTGAGTGTGTTACTGTGGGTGTGGGATTTAAGACCCTCATCCTAGCTACCTGAAAGCCAGTATTCTCCTAACAGCCTTCAGATGAAGATATAGAACTCTCAGCTCCTGCTGTATTATGCCTGCCTGGATGCTGCCATGTTCCCACCTTGATGGAAATGGACTGAACCTCTGAACCAGTAAGCCAACCCCATTAAATGTTGTCTTTATAAGAGTTACCTTGGTTATGGTGTCCGTTCATAGCAGTATAATCCTAAGTAGAACATTGATTATTGGGTGGTCAGTGAACTTCAGTGGCCCACAGGTCTCTGTTTCCCTGATTCTGGGTTCAGAGTGCATGCTACCACTTTAGACTTGTAAGTTGGCTCTGGGGATCCAAGCTCAGGTCTCCATGCATATACAGCAAGCAGTTTACCTACTGACCCATATCCTTTAGCTAACAAATAGTTTTAAAAGGAGATAGAGATAGACCCCAGGTGCCTGACATCAGGCAAGCTGAGCTCTGGTGCACACAAATGCAGTAGTTGTAGGGTGAGGGTCATGGAACAGGGGACATTAGGGCCTAGGAGACATAACAGAAACATGCTTGGGACTTACATTGCCTGTGCTGCCTCCACACAGAAGCCTGATGATACCGTTGCAAGCTGTAGGAGAGCCATCTCCATCATTAGAGGTTGCTGTGATCTAAATGTCTCCACTACCCCACCCCTAGGAAGATGTCACCAAAGATGACATCATTGGGAAGCAGCACTATGGAGGGTGTGACTTCAGTCATAAAAATGGACTCCTCCTCTGTGTTATTGATGCACCTATGTTTAAATAGAATCCCCAGAGAGCTTGCTGGACCTTCTCAGCCCAGGAAAATATAGGCAGAATGCACCATCTACAAGCCAGATAGCAGTCTTCAGTAAATTAGCCAGGGCTCTGATCTTGGACTTGAAGCCTCATTATCAGCCATCTAGTCTTTGAGACTGTAGTGACAGCAAGCTGGCTGGTTCCTGGGTGAGGCAGGGATCAGCCAGGAGAGGGGTGAACATACAATGTGCTTCTTCTAGTGAGAACAGAATGCAGATGAATGGTTCAAGGCTAAACAATATGAGTCACATGGCTAGGTTAATCTCAGGCCCAAAATATAAAGAAAACAAGAAAAATAAATTGTATGAGAGAGTTGGCAGACATGATCACTAATCTTGTTTCCTGACTTGAGTGGCTCTGAATTCAATTAAAGTGTACCCATCTGGGCAATCTTGTGAGTGATTTTCTTGATCACGTTATTTGAATCAGGAAGATTTGCCCTAAGTATGGGTGGGACCTTCTGGTGGCAACCCAGATTTAAGAATGTGAAAGAAGGTGGCTTTGATTTTTGCCTGCCTGCCTTCACTCTCACTGGCAAGTTCATCTCTCCTGTGGCTGCTGCATTCCTTTGCTAATATACGAACCACGTTCTCTGATATCTCATTGTAGACTGAAGACCAATGCCTCCAGGAAACTTATGTGCCTTCAGCTACAGGTTAAGATGGCTGAGCCATCAAGCATCATTGACTGAGCAGCCAATGAGGTTCTCAGTACCCTTGCATGAGACAGCCATTTTTAGATTATCCAGATAGTGTCCTGTAAGCTAAATTACCTTTTAATGTGTTTGGTGGTTTGAATAGGAGTGGGCCACCATAGACTCATATGTTTGAATACTTAACCCATGAGGAGTGATACTATAAGAGGTGTGGCCTTGTTGGAGTAGGTGTGGGCTTGTTGGAGTAGGTGTGGCCTTGTTGGAGAAAGTGTGGCCTTGTTGGAGAAGATGTGGCCTTGTTGGAGTGGGTTCGGCCTTGTTGGAGTGGGTGTTGCCTTGTTGGAGTAGGTGTGTGCTTGTTGGAGTGAGGGTGGCCTTGATGGAGTAGGTGTGGCCTTGTTAGAGTAAGTGTGACTTTGTTTGAGGAAGTGTGCCACTGTGGTGGCTGGTCTTTGAGATTTGTATATACTCAAAATATGCTCAGTGGTACAGACAATCCCTTTCTGCTGCCTGTTCATCAAGAACTTTGGGCTCTTCCAGCACCAACTCTGCCTGGATGCTCCCATGATTCCTGCCATGATGTTAATGGACTGAACCTCTGAAACTGTAAGCCAGCTGCAATGGAATCTTTTCTATTAAGAGTTAACTTGGCTGCTGCATCTACAGCCATGAGCATGCCCAGGCTACAGAAGAGGCTTGCCTCTATTGTACTCCACTGTGGTAAAAAGAAGGTCCAGTTGGACCCCAATGAGACCAATAAAATTGCCAATCCCAACTCCCCTCAACTCATCAGGAAGCTGATTGTAGATGGCCTGATCATCTGGAAGCCTGTAACTGTCCATTCTCAGGCTTGCTGTCAGAAAAACACCTTGAAGGGCAGGCATATGGTCATAGGGAAGAGAAAGGGTTCTTCCAACACTTGGGTGCCTGAGAGGGTGACCTGGATGAGGATAAGGATCCCGCACTGATTCTCAGGAGATAATGGGAATCTAAGAAGATTGACTGCCATAAGTATCACAGCCTGTATCTGAAGTTCAAAAGGAATGTGTTCAAAAACCAATGGATTCTTATGGAGCAGATCCACAAATCGCAGGCAGAGGAGGCCCGCAAGAAGCTACTGGTTGACCAGGCTGAGGCTCGCAAGTCTAAGATCAAGGAAGCACAAAAACGCGTGGGAGGTGTGCCTATAAGCCAAAAAGGAGGAGATAATCAAAACTCTGTCCAAGGAAGAAGAGACCAAGAAATAAAGCTTCCTTCACATTTGTGCACAGTGACCTCACTGTTGACTCACATGATCAGTCATTAAAATAAAACAAGCCTTAAAATAAAAAAGAGTTACCTTGTCTCTGGTGTCTGTGCACAGCAATGAAAAACTAAGATAATGTGCATTCATTCTGCCATTTCTGTTTCTCTGGAAACCTAATAAAATAGCGCTCTAGAGAGAGGAACAAGTACCCACCAGACAACATAAATTCAACTTTACTTTTCTGCTGAATATGAAGTTGTTGTGGTTTTTTATTAAAAAAATACAAACTAGTTGGCTTTTTGTTTGTTTGTTTTGGGGTGTTGTTGTTGCTGCTGCTGTTGTTGTCTTTGTTGTTATTGTTATTGTTGTTGTTGTTTTTAAAGAAAAAACACATTAAACCTCTTCATCCCTGACTGACTGGCAAACCCCGAGCCCACATCAGCTAAAGCGATTAAGGCAAGAGGAATGTGTGTACACAAAAACATAAAGTTATTCCTGTCAAGTTCAGATGAGAGACAACATCGGCCATGTGGGCAAGCCTAGAGACTCAACCATTTAACGCAGACAAATCAGGACACACTGTCAGCAGCCCATCTAGCCAACAGAGACGAGGGCCTGCCTGTTTTGTTGTTATTTTCTTTTATGAATTTTTGGAGCCGCTCTGCTCATTAATCGTGTTTATAATGTTAACTTTGGCACTTTTTTTCTTGGCTTATCAAATATTTCCTTAATGAACTGTCAGCTCACACCCCCCCCCATCTCAATTGCAATGACTTTCAAATTAAGTTCATCTGGACCACGGGGGTTTTTAGAACTCTATGATGACAGAAAAGGGGAAAAGACCCTCTTTCATTGTATTTGAAGAAAGACATATTCATTCACCTGCCGCCTTCCCCCGGTGCTGACTTTTCCCAAGCTCAGTGCTGAGACCTCTGCATCATGGGCACAATTAGAGCCGTGAGATGAGCACTTCCAAACCAGGAGGCATTATACTGACATGACCATATGGTGCTCCCTCACCTACAGCCACCGGCTTCCAAACTCCTGGTGTCCCTCCTCCCCTTAAAAGACAGCTGTTGGAATCCATGCTCAGCATCACCCATGCCCATAATCCAAAGCTCATACCTTTTAAAAATCAAATGTGTTTATATTATCAAATGTGTGAATGTTCTGGTTAAAAGGAACTGTGTGCACCACGTGCCTGCCTGATATCTGAAGAGGCCATGAGAGGGCATTAGATCTCCTGAAACAGGCTAATAGTTCAACTGTGAGCTATCATATGGATGCTGGCAATAGAACCTCGGTTCTCTGCAAGAGTAACAAGTGTTCTTCATGGCTGAGCCGTCTCTCTAAGCCCCAGAATCTGTGCCCTGTCCCTGGAGATGCTTTGCTACTCTACAAAACCACATGGGAGACTTGATGCCCATCCTCGAGAATAGACATCACCCTATCAATGAAGAGGATGCCATGGCAGGTGGTATTCTAGACACTAGGAGACTCTGAGGGAAAGTGCCTTGTATAGGGGAGTCCTGGAGAACCAAGACTGGAGGAGCACATCTAGATAATGGGTTGGGCCATTGCAGAAGGTAAAAGAGTGATGGTGCCAAGGACATTTGAGCAATCCCATGAACTATCCAGTCTGGGGTCTTAGTTAGGTTTCCACTGTTGAGAAGAGACATCATGACCAAGGACAACATGTAATTGGGACTGGCTTACAGGTTTAGAGGGTCAGTCCATTATCATCAAGGCAGAGGGCATGGCAGTGTGCAGACAGACATGGTGCTGGAGAAGGAGCTGAGAGTTCTACATATTCATTTAAAAGAATCCAGGAGCAGACTGTCTCCCACTTGGCTGGGAGAAGGATTTCAAGAACTCACCCCCACAGGGACACACCTCCTCCAAGAAGGCAAACCTCCTAATAGTGCCATTTCCTGGGCAGTGCATATTCAAACCACCACAGGGTCTCTTCACATAAATGATAATTGCACCGTTGTTTAAAAGTATTGCTTAAAGACTCATGATGTTTGCGCGAAGAACATTCGTTGGATCTGGGTGGCTCCAAAACCCCAAGAACTTGAAGTCCTGTATCTCCCTGAAGTATGAAATTGGCATGTGTGCGTAGCCCCTCGCATCCTCTACAATATCATAATGTTAAGTGTGTGCAGCTCCAGTGTGCAGCCTGTAAGTGCTGGCATGTGTGAATTCTTGAGCTGCACACTCAACAGAATCAGGCTTGAGCCTTCTGTACTTTTGTTTATGGCTCGGAACTCTGGCCTAGATGGATGGTCAAGTAGTTCCGGGAAGGAAGATTGCTGGGTGCAGCCAAAGGCATGAAGGTATGGAATTTAATTACAGAGCTGAAGGAATCTGGTTAGTTTCTTCCTGTACACATGAGATATGAAGTCATTCTGTGCAGCAAATTGCAAAAAAAAAAAAAAATCACAGAGAAGCGGCACATAGGATGCTTGTTTTACCTTAACTAGATCATGAGCCCCGAACAGATTTAAATATCCATATGTACAGAGGAATCATTGCTTTTTGGTGCAGAGATGCCCATCTTTTTTAAGCACCCAGGGGAAGATCAGGCAGATCTGTGTGTTTGGTGTGAGAACACATCTCTTCCTGTGGAGTCCCCCTCGTGACTACTAAGGTGGCCAAATGATCCCAAGTTCACCACCATTCTGCTCAGCCCCATAACAGATGAAGTAGAACACATGATTTGGGGAGATGAGATGTGCAGATTTTAGACCATCTCCTATGGACGGCAGAGAGCAGCGTTGAAAGGACTGGAGAAGAAATTGGCTGACCCCAGGCCTTTTCCCAGAGAAAAACCTGACAAACCACCCCACAATGTTCCAGTTATGGGTGTTTCCTTCAATAACAGAGAGTTTAAAATAGCACCCTTGCCTCCCCCTCCTTCCCCCATGTGATGGGTGGCAGGCCCATGGGCCACCAGGCTTCTTTTAGGAGAAGCCTCTCTGCTTCCTTCAGAGCAGCTCTCCAAGTAAATAAATAGCATGTGCTCATTATTTAAATGAGGCTTAATTAATGCAGAACTCGCCCCCAAACTTTTCAAGACACCCATGGTAACAAGCTCCCAGCTCTCTTCCCCTCCAGTTTGTGATGTCAAGCTGAAGAGCTACATGTGAAAGAAGCTGGGAAGCTGATGACCCAACAGCAGTTTGACTCCATAGTCTCACAGCTTGCTGAAGTATCTCGGCCCCAAAGCCTGTGTTCAGACATTCTTTCAGGGGTAAAGGTGGTGTGGTTGGTGACATGCTCCCCAGAGAGCCTCTAAAGTTATAGAAGAGGCTCTACTCAAGAGACTTTGAGGCTGTCTCTAATTTACATTCCTGAACAAGCCCCGGCCCTAATACCAGCCAAAACATTTCATAAATAGTACAGCAAAAGGCACTGAGTCACGCTGACCTTTATTCATAGCCTCACGTCCTTGCTCAACAGATGAGAACACACCTCCAGAGTCCTGGAGGTAACAGCATTGTGCCTATGGTTTGAACAAGACAGGATAGAGGAACATGAGAGTTAAGGGTGCTGCTAAAATGGAGAGAAGCTATCTTCTGGGGTCTAGCCTTTGTCTCCTGATGGCTGAGCATCAGAAACATCAAAGCAACTGACACAGCCAAGGCTGCCTGCAGCGACAGTGCATGTTTTCCTAAAGATATCTCAGTCAAGGATGAGAAACACATGGGCCTGAAGAGATAGCACATCTGTTAAGAGCATGTTCCAAACTCACAGGGAACCCAAATTCTGTCCTTAGGATCCACTTACGTAGCTCACAGCTGCCTGTAAATCAGTTCCTGGAAACCTGAGGTCCTCTTCTGGCCTCCAAGGGAATCTGCAAACAATATGCATGTGCGTGCATTCGTAAACACTCACACAATTCAAACTGTCCTTACTGAGGGTCAGGAAGTATATGGCCTCTGGTTTCACGCTGTTACTAATCCACTCTCATCCCTAGACCCAAACGATGTAACTCATAAATCCATCTTGCAACTTTCTTTACAAAAAGAAAATCACCTAAGAGAAACAAGTGACAGGCTAGAGAGATGGGTCAGTCCTAAAGAGCAATGGCTGCTCTTGCAAAGGACCCGAGTTCCATTCCCAACACGCACGTGGCGGCTAACAACCATCCATAAGTCCAGTTCAAATGGATCAGACACCCTCTTCTGGTCTCTAAGAGTAACATATGCATATAGCACACGCACATGGGTGCAGGTACATATAAAATAACAAATAAATCTAAAAATATTTTAAATAAAGCAAGTATATTCAATCACAATATTTTACCTAATTTTTAAACTTCACTTTATCCTTCAACCTTGTTGTAAATTATATCTTTTGAACAATGGTGCCTGAAAAGTCACAGAATTGTGTATAAAGCTCTCTCTAAATGCCCATGTTCAAACCAGAAACAGTGACAGTCACCTTCTCTGTGTAATAAACTCACTGATTTCCCCCTGTGGTGTAATAGGGGATCCAGCTTTACCTGAATGGAGGTCTCTGAGTGGGACAGGAACTGCTCAGGCTCTGACTGCACTATCCAGTGTCCCCACCACTGCTGACAAAGGACAGAGTCCTCCCTACGGGTCCCACAGACTCCAGATGCTGGTGCAATAATCGAGCCTCTTGATTTCCCTCTCTGTGAGGTAAAGATTTCCATTCACCTGGAATTCATCCAGAACCTTCAAGAGTAAGAAACATCCTGCAGAACAAAGCCGCTTCTCTGGCCCTCTCCAAGGTCCTGAGAACATCCACGAAGTCCAGTTCACTGAGAAGATGAGGGCACCCTGCCATTGCCACAACAGAGTGTGTGGGCAGAGTAGGCAAACACTCTCTTTTTCCTATTCCTCATGGTTCCCATTCCTTACATATTAAACATGCAACTTTCAGATTAATCAGACCAAACACCAGGGGCTGGGAGATGGCTCATTACCTTAGGGATTCAAGGATCAGAATTTAAATTTTCAGGCCTGGGCACTCTGTCTGGAGCCTCAGTCATTCCGATGTAGGCTCTACCAACAGGAATATATCTGGCTGCCCTGTACAGGGCAATACTGCAGCCCCACCCCCTTTCAGTCTTATATACACTCACTAATCAATAACAATGGGGCTCAGTGCATAGGCCACTGGCTTGAAGAAGAGCATGAGAACATCGACTGTGTGCTAATTCAGGCTGATCACATGATGTTTCCGTGATTTCAGAGCCACAGTCTCCAGGATACCATCTAGATCCATTCTCTCTATGATTTAACACCTTTATTGGAAAGGACATAACGGGAGGATACTGGAGAAAGTCCAGGGTAGACCAAGTCCTGCCAAGTCCCCAGTAGGGTAGTGGTCTCACAGCCCCAAACCCTTTTCACCCCTCCATCCACTTAATCCTGTGATTCATGAATGATATTAATAGAAACCAACGAGGCATGGCCATGCCTACGGTGCCATATCCTGCAACAGATGTGTCCTACAGTGGTTGTATTTGAATAACTATAACCCAAGAATGCAACCCACTCATCAGTGCCAGATCACCTTCACTAACAAGGCTGGTGGTTTCGCTTGAAAAGGAAGCTGGAACCTAGGCTGTGCCTAAGCTTGTCCTGACTGTAATTGATCTGTTTCTTCCAGAGGGGAAACTGAGGAATGTGACTAGTTTCAGATGTGGATCTCTCATTGCTGATATTGATGCCTTTGTTATTCAGTGTCCTAGATGGCCGAGAGGCCCTGGGGAATTTGGCTTGGGACAGGAAAGATGCTTTTCATCCTAATTCACCATGGTTCCCCCAAGTTATGACAACATGGCTTGCCTGTTCAGTTGATGCTGTCCTGGCCAGTCTGCTGTCTAACAGAGAAGCAGCACCTCTTCCTCTGCATCCAGCAAGGTCTATGATCAACCCCCTCCCTCCCCCTGACCTCCTTCTCCCATTTTCAATGAGCACAATTAATCTTTAAAGAATTTTAGGGCCCCCAAAATGAGGGCAACCATGTGGTATTTGTCCATTTTGCTTGGGATGGGCCCTCCCAATGTAAGCCCTTCTCTATTTAAAAGATCAGATACCAAACAGACCCACACAGCCATATCTCTACCCAGAAGCTCAGGAAAATAGTCAAATTACAAAGAATCTTGAAATCCAGCTATCCACCCTGTTTCCTGATATGACCCAAAACATGAACACACACACACATACACACACACACACACACACACACACACACACACAGGCACACACACAGTCATTTCATGCAAATCATCCATCCAAAGAGAGAGCACTCAGCTTAGACTCAGAGCCTCTCGGTGAATGGCAATAAGAATGAGCATTTGGACACCGTGCCCATAGGACTCAGAGGCAACACATCAGAGGACACCTGCACACCATGCTTACTGTGTCACCATTCTCAGTAGGCAAGATGTGGAATCAGCCTGAGCATCCATCAGTAGACCATTGAATAAGTCCTTGTACACATACACAATGGAATTTTATCCAGCCACAAAATGGATGGAATTAAGTCTTTGGTAGGAAAACTGGAGACTGCCACATGAAGCAAAATCAACCAGACACCAAGAAGCAAATACTGTAATTTTTGTCTCCTTTGTGATTCCTGTAATTCTTTACAGAGTCTTTATGGGTACTTAACAGATCCAAAAAAAAAAAAAACAAACAAACAAAAAAAACAAACAAAACAAAACAAACAAACAAAAAAAAACTCAACTATGTCCATATGTCAGGAAGGCAGACAAAGGCCTAGAGAAGGAAGGAGACTAGGCAGTGGGGTGGGGGATGGGGGTGAGCAGGAAAGTCGGATAAGGTAAAGCACATGACATTGTTAAAGGAAGTTGTCTTGATGCAACCCAGCACTGTGGATAATGAGTAGACACTGATATAAAAAAAAATGAAGAAGGAAAAAGAAAAAGAAAAGGTTACAACTTCAGTGTCAGAGACACTGATGAGGCTGAGGACCACCAACTGCATTCCAAATGCACCAAGAGCCATGGCCCCCTGTCCTGAGATGGCTTAGGTATCATTCCTTTGCAATTTAAAACACTCGCTAATCAAATATGAGGATTCGACATACGCTATAGAAGCCAGGGAGATGGCTCCACAACTAAAGCACTTTACATCGAAGCACATTGACCTAGTTACAACTCCCCTCCCCTGGAACCCACATTAATGGGGGAGGGGTGAAAGGGTGTGGGTGTGGAGGTTTCCTATAATTAAACCCTGGGAAGGCAGAGTTAGGGAATCCAGAGAGGAAAGTGGCAAGTAGTACTGGTCATATCAATGAGTCTGATTTTGACTGAAAGACCTTGCTGCGGAGACTCTGATAGGGAAGCAATGGAAATGTATGACATCATATCACACATACACACATATCTGCACGATACATATTCAAACATATGAGTACACATACACATCTCTCTCACACACACAAAGGAAGAAAGAAAGAAAGGAGAAAGAAAGAAGGAAAGAAAGAAGGAAGGAAGGAAATGGATAGATAAAATACATAAGTAGAAACTGCAATTAGGCTCCATTTATCCGTTTTTGATGTAAAAAGAAAGGGGTTGGTCGAAATGCCCTGTTTTGTTCTTTAGTAGTGCTGAAGACCAAATCCAAGACCTTGTGCAGCTAAACGCTCTTTCTGTAGCCCTATTAGGTGCTCAATGACCTACCAAAGTGCAGGTGGACCTCTCAAATTGGAGGGATACAGCTGTACCCAGGTCACACAGGTAAGAACTCACGGAGCTATCGTCCCTCTGACTGGTGCTAGAGGGCGCACGTGGCCCGGAGCCCCTCTGTGTGTTCTTCAGTCTAGGATAGTCCAGGCATTACTCTCCAAAACTCACCCCCAACCAACCCTAAACCCGGAAGGTGGGGACTGAGCCTGAAACAGCCTTGCAACTGTCAAGATGAAGGGACCCTGCCTTCTCCCTCTCCTGCCACCCCAGAGCTGGTGGGAGGGACTGGAGGAAGGTTTTCCTTGTGCATCCTAGAAGACACCTCAACTCGTACAGAAGTTTTTCTCCCTGCACAGTGGAAGTCAAGTCTTAGATATCTTGATGGTCACTTTTGCTTTGGGATCAATGATTGGGAGTGGAGATTTGCAGCAGTGTCTCTGGGGACATCTTTTTTTTTTTTTTTCGGGGCTGGGGACCGAACCCAGGGCCTTGCGCTTTCTGTGCAAGTGCTCTACCACTGAGCTAAATCCCCATCCCCTTGAGGATGTCTTAAAGAGTCAGACATACCGAAAGTGAATCTCTCTCTGCCCTGCCCTTTGCTGTGTGGACCTGAACAAAGACATCTCTGAACTTCAGTTCCTTCTAGCCCGGAGACTGGATGAGTACTTCTTAACTGTAGGCTTGGGACTAAGACTGTATACCAGGTTATACCTGCAGGTGGCCCAGAGAGCACCTATTTAGACAGGAGCCTGCAGACACCCACGCGCAGCTCCAGTGTGGATTTTTCTCCTCAGGAAAAGAAATGCTTACTTTTCTTTGATCCACCTATGGCTTAGTGTGGCTAATCAGCCAGAACTCCATCCTATTGTTTGTAGTTAGATCTAACTGTTGATCTAATTACCCAGGTCTAGAATTAGACTCTCACCTGGAGCTGGGAGAACTGCTTCAACCATCTACTCTTTCTAATGGAAACCATGAAGCCTCAAAGTTGTCTTGAGCTAAAATGGCAGGTAGCAAAGGATATCGTATTTTCCCCCCAAGCCCTAACTGAATAAGGGATGTAATCACAGCCCGATTAATATTTACCCAACAAGGTTCTGATTCCTGATCCAGCCAAAAGCTTAACTGCCAGTTACTTGGAGCACAATATTTAAATCTGAATTTCATTACCTGCTGGTAATAATCTTACAATTATAAATCCAAAGTATCACTCGGAATACATTTGCATACGTAAAAAAATCTGTTCTCATTCTTGTTCCATGGCACACATGGCTGTTGGTTTAACCTTCAAACCATAGCTGAATATCCTTTTATGGAGAAAGAGATAATGGATTTTTCCCTGCAACGAAGCCTGCTTGGAGAAGGAGAGAAACACATCCACACCATAAAAAGGGCATCTGGGCAAGCACAAGAGACACGCCTGTCACCTGTGAGATATGAGCCACCTCTGTGTGGTTTACTGATGCTCTAACATTTCTGCTAACAAGTCAGTCGATACAAAAAAGCCACTTAAGAATTTCCAGACATTCAACACTAATTGTCACAGAAGGGGCAGTGGAGACTGTCATCCTCTGCAGAACTCTCAGGCTTTATTAAATTGGGTATTTCTTTATTAAATTGGCCATGGCCTCGATGCCTACATTCTGCCTGTTATCTCTCTAGGGCAACGTTCTCCCAGAGGAATAGAGTGTTTGCGGTCTTATTAGCACACCTGTGTGCACATGCGCAGAAAAGAACCATCTCGGCAGCTGGGAGTCCTTCACCAGTGGAAGGGGAAGTCTCTGGTCCTGCCAAGACTGAACTCCCCACTGAATGGGATTGTTGGGAAAGGGCAGAATGTGGGAGCGGATCAGGAGAGGAACACCCCTATAGAAGGGGAGTGGGAGGTGCTAGGGAGAGGTTAGCCTGGAAACCAGGAAAGGGAATAACATTTGAAATGTAAATAAGAAATACCAATTTAATAAAGATGGAATTAAAAAAGACACTCCTTCTGGAAGAGGAGAATGTATGATTTCTTTTCAGGATCTGTGGGAAGACTTTGGACATCTGGGAAAATGTGAAATGACCAATAGATCCTTGGAAACATTTGGATAGTTCCAGAAACTCCTGGAAAAGTGGAAGATCCAAGATCTCTATGGCAAGAGTGGAAGGTTTATGTGAACCTGGAATGTGTGGGGAAATTACCTGTCCAAGTTTGTCATTAGAAGAGTCAGCAGAAGGTGGGCCAGGCACAGTGTGATCTTCTTTGAATCTTTCACTGTTCTCTCCAGTACTGTGTTTTGTAGATGTTGCAGGCACTCTGGCTACCAACTCGTCAAAGTCCACTTGTTCTTCAAACCCAGTAGACATAGCACGGCTTTTTTTTTTCACCTTCCCAAGAATGGACACTAAAGATGAGGACACTATTTTTCTAGTAGCAGGATGTAAGCAGATGTTCTGGTATCCCTGGTCCTCAACATTGAGATGTATTAAGAAAATTAAAACACTTGTTTTTTCTGTTCCCACCACACCTGGTATTTACAATGTTTGTCAAAGAATCCAGACTCACCCCTAGTTAAATACTTCTTTAATTGTATTAATACATAGCCCGTGGAATCTTATATTTCCAATTACTCCTTCCCATCTGCTCTAGATTGCTGTCTATTTTATATTTACTTCAGATGGGAACATATTGCTATGTTCATATTGCTATTATTTCATGTTACAGAGCAATCATGACTGAAAAAGTTAATTTTAGTCCTGTTTTAGTTACTATGTCCCTCATGCACTGAGTTCTGTTTATGGATATGAATTTCTGACTCATTATTTCGTCTCCTTAAGTGATTCTTCTGTAACATTCTATTTCAAAGTCTACTTTTTAATTTTTAATTATCTCTGTGTGTGTCCGTGTGTGTGTGTGTGTGTGTGTGTGTGTGTGTGTGTGTGTGTGTGTGTGTGTGTACACATAGGAGCAAGATGTCCAAGAAAGCCAGTAGGGGGCGGTAGATCCCCTGGAGCTGAAATAACAAGTGGTTGTGCATCACAGGACACGGGAGCCTGAATCCAAACTCAGATCTTCTGTAAAAGCAGTTTGCATTCTTAATTACTATGACGTCTCTGTGGCACCCTTTTAATATTTCTTCAATTAGGGGCTTTTTATTCTTATTTTACAGATGAAATGCCTCAGGCAGAGAAAGCTTATTGTAACGGAACACACTGGGATTCCTAACGTGGTTTCTGAGAGACTTAATGAGTTGAAGACAGAACAGGAGAGCCTAGGTTTTTTAGGGTTGTTCATATAAGGTCTTAGCCACAGAGGATGAAAGGTAACACGTTCAGTATGGCGAGAACAGCTCAGATTTAGGTTATTACAACTCAGTTTGGATCCACTCACATCAGCCCCTCCCCTGATGTGTGGCTTGCCTGGAAGAGTGTTAAGACAATTGTACATTGAATCCTGTTCTGACATGCAAGCATACATGTTGAGGACAAATAATCTTTCTAGGATTATAGCTATAAAATTTTATTTTTCTTGTGTTTATTATATTTTATTGTATTTATTGTATTTATTGTATTTTGTTGGACTTTATGTTTCAGAAAAGATTTTACAACATAGCATTTGCTAGCCTGGAAGCTGTTATGTAGACCAGGCTTATTAGAAGAGAATCTTTAAACAACAATCTTAGGAGCATGTAAAAGCTAGCCTGGATATTGCCCTGCAATGATGGACCTTGCCCTGGGGACCCATGTTAATACAGTAATATGTGGAAAATACTGATTAGCTGTTATTGTTCCTCCTCTATGACTCTGCCTGGAAGGAGCCAAAAGAAATCTCACAGCCACCATACAGCCTGGCAGAAGCAAGGACTGAATTTGAAATATTGAAAGAAGAGAGTAGGGACAAGAGCTTGTATCCTGAATCCATGTGTATATTCCAGGAAGCAAAAACTAGCCTATAGTGATAAAGGCATCATCATGGTTTAAATATGCTTGACCCAGACATGTACCAGACTGAAAACGTAAGTTTGATACCCAGGACCCACATGGTGGAAGGAGAGAGGTGACCCTCACAAATTGTCCTTTGACCTCTGTGTGTTTGTGTGTGTGTGTGTGTGTTTGTGTGTGTGTATGTGTGTGTGTGTGTGTGTGTGTGTGTGCGCGCGTGCTTACAGATTAAAAATGGACAATTTCCTAGACAAATACCAGGCACCCAACTTAAATCAGGAACAGATAATCCAGTTTAACAACCCCATAACTCCTAAGGAAATAGAAGTAGTCATTAAAGGTCTCCAAACCAAAAAGATCCCAGGTCCAGACGTGTTTAGTGCATAATTCTATCAGACCTACATAGAAGACCTCATACCAATACTATCCAAATTATTCCAGAAAATTGTAACAGATGGAGCACTACCGAATTTCTTCTATGAAGCCACAATTACTCTTACACCTAAACCACACAAAGACCCAACAAAGGAAGAGAACTTCAGTCCAATTTCCCTTATGAATATCAACGCAAAAATACTCAAAAAAATTCTGGCAAACCGAAGCCAAGAGCACATCAAAACAATCATCCACCATGATCAAGTAGGCTTCATCCCAGGCATGCAGGGATGGTTTAATATAGGGAAAACATGATCCATTATATAAACAAACTGAAAGAACAAATCTACATGATCATTTCATTAGACACTGAGAAAGCATTTGACAAAATTCAACACCCCTTCATGATAAAAGTCCTGGAAAAAATAGGAATTCAAGGCCCATGCCTAACATAGTAAAAGCCATATACAGCAAACCAGTTGCTAACATTAAACTAAATGGAGAGAACCTTGAAGAAATCCCACTAAAATCAGGGACTAAACACGGCTGCACACTCTCTCCCTACTTATTCAATATAGTTCTTGAAGTTCTAGCCAGAGCAATCAGAAAAGAATAGGAAATCAAGGGGATAGAGATTGGTAAAGAAGAAGTCAAAGTATCACTATTTACAGATGATATGACAGTATATTTAGGTGATCCCAAAAGTTCCACCAGAGAACTACGTCAGCAAATTGGCTGGGTAAAAAATTAACTCAAATAAATCAGTAGCCTTCCTCAAGACAAAAGAGAAACAAGCAGAGAAAGAAATTAGGGAAATGACACCCTTCATAATAGACCCAAACAATATAAACTACCTCGGTGTGACTTTAACCAAGCAATAAAAGATCTGTACAATAAGAACTTCAAGACTCTGAAGAAAGAAATTGTAGAAGACTTCAGAAGCTGGAAAGATCTCCCATGCTCATGGATTGTCAGGATTAATATAGTAAAAATGGCCATTTTACGAAAAGCGATCCACAGACTCAATGCAATCCCCATCAAAATACCAATCCAATTCTTCAAAGAGTTAGACAGAACAATTTTCAAATTCACCTGGAATAAAAAAAACCCAGGATAGCTAAAAGTATTCTCGACAATGAAAGGACATCAGGGGGAATCACTATCCCTGAACTCAATCAATATTACAGAGGAATAATGAAAAAAACTGCATGGTATTGGTACAGAGACAGACAGATAGACCAATGGAACAGAATTGAAGGCCCAGAAATGAATCCACACACCTATAGGCACCTGATTTTTGACAAAGGAGCCGAAACCATTCAATAGAAAAAAGATAGCATTTTTAGTAAATGGTGCTGGTTCAACTGGAGGTCAACATGTAGAAGAATGCAGATCGATCCATGCTTATCACGCTGTACAAAGCTTACGTCCAAGTGGATCAAGGACCTCCACAACAATTCAGATACACTCAAACTAATAGAAGAAAAACTAGGGCAGCATCTGGAACACATGGGCACTGGAAAAAATTTCCTGAACAAAACACCAATGGCTTATGCTCTAAGATCAAGAGTCGACAAATGGGATCTCATACACTGCAAAGCTTCTGTAAGGCAAAGGACACTGTGGTTAGGGGAAAATGGCAACCAACAGATTGGGAAAAGATCTCTACTATCCTACAACAGAGAGAGGGCTTATATCCAAAATATACAAAGAACTCAAAAAGTTAGACCGCAGGGAGACAAATAACCCTATTAAAAAATGGGGTTCAGAAGTAAAAAAAAAAAAGAATTCAGAACTGAGGAATGCCGACTGGCTAGGAACACCTAAAGAAATGTTCAACATCTTTAGCCATAAGGGTATTGCAAATCAAAACAACCCAGAGATTTCACCTCACACCATTGAGAATGGCTAAGTTCAAAAACTCAGGTGACAGCAAATGCTGGCGAGGATGTGGAGAAAGAGGAACACTCCTCTATTTTTGTTGGAATAGCAGACTGGTAAAACTATTCCGGAAATCAGTCTGGAGGTTCCTCGGAAATTGTACATTGAACTACCTGAGTATCCAGCTATACCTCTCTTGGGCATATACCCACAAGATGCCCCAATATATAAAAAAGAAAACTGCTCCACTATGTTCATAGCAGCCTTATTTATAATAGTCAGAAGCTGGAAAGAAACTATATGACCTTCAAAAGAGGAATGGATACAGAAAATGTGGTACATCTATGCAATGGAATATTACTCAGTTATCAAAAACAATGCCTTTATGAAATCCATAGACAAATGGTTGTTACTGGAAAATATCATCCTGAGTGAGGTAACTCAACTACTGGAAAACACACATGATATGCACTCGTTGATAAATGGCTATTAACCCAAATGCTTTAATTACCCTAGATGCATAGAACACATGAAAATCAAGAGGGATGATAAAATTGTGAATGCTTCACTCCTTCTTTAAAAGGGGAGACAAGAATACCCTTGTCATGGAATAGAGAAACAAAGACTAAAACGGAGACAGAAGGAACACCCATTCACAATCTCTCCTACATGGGGCCCATACATATACAGCCACCCAATTAGACAAGATGGATGAAGCAAAGAAGTGCAGGCCGACAGTAGCCAGACGTAGATCTTCACTGAGGACACAGCCAGTTTACAGGAAATGCACAGGCGAATGCCAGCAACAAACCACTGAACTGAGAACAGGACGCCAGTTGAGAAAGAACTGGAAGAGCTTGAAGGGGCTCGATACCCCTTATGAACAACAATAACAAGCAACTAGAGCTTCCAGGGAATAAGCCACTACATAAAGACTAAACATGGACTGACCCTGGACTCTGACCTCATAGGTAACAATGAATACCATAGCAAGATCACCAGTGGACAGGGAAGCCCTTGATCCTGCGAAGACTGAACCCCAGTGAACGTGATTGTTGGGAACGCGGCATTAATGGGGGGCGATGGTGAGGGAAACACCCATATAGAAGGGGAGTGGGAGGGGCGAGGGGGATGTTGTTCAGGAAACCGGGAAAGGGAATAACAATAAAAAGTAAATGAGAAATAATCAAGTAAACAATGGTATGGAGATGGGGTATTGAAGGAGACACTTTAATGAATCAACATACCAAAGTTTTGGAAATAATTCATCTCAAGTATATATTGAAGATGGAGAAATAGATCACACCTACAATAGTCTTAATGTACTTCTAGAAATTTTAAAATCAAAAAGTTGGAGATCATCTAGAATCTTTCCCAAACTGAACAAAGATGATTTGCATTCTTACTCTCTTCTTTCAAAGAAAAAATTTATGGAATGGGTTTTGAGAAGGCTTCATTTCCCAACAAAGGAGACTCACTGAGATGCAGGCCTAGGCTAAGAGGAGGTTCATTTGCATGTGTTCCATTACTCATTCAGACATAGTTATTGTATTTCTATGACTCTTCAAATGTGGACTTTATTAGACTAGGTACACTGACAATTGAGGATATTTTCACATCTGTGACATAGACGAGGTATACTGATAATTGTGGATATTATCTCATCTGTGACATAGACTAGGTACAGTGATAATTGAGGAGAATTTCTGATCTGTGACATAGACTATGTACACTGATAATTGGAGGACATTTTCTGATCTGTGACATAGACTATGTACACTGATAATTAAGGACATTTTCTCATCTGTGACATAGACTAGGCACAATGATAATTGGAGGACATTTTCTCATCTGTGACATAGACTAGGGAAACGGATAATTGGAGGAATTTTTTTTTTTGATCTGTGACATACTGTTCTTCTGTCTCTTGCCAGAGTATGTCCTGGGCAATGGGAACCTCTCTCACTTATTTTTCTTCATTTCAGGAAGGCAGTTTCCCTATGATGTTTAGACATAGCACCTCCTCTGACGTGTGATGTTCAGTGAGCCATTTCCAAAGAGGGTCACTGTGACTTGGGTTGACAAGCAATCACCTTCTGCTACAGTCAACCATTCCTCATCTAGCATGTCGCCTCGGCTCTTCCAATGCACTTCTGAGTGTGGAACTTACTTTTATACAAATGGCCAGCACTGTAACTACATTTCAGGACTTTCTTTATTCTGTCATTAGACTCTGGACAAGATTTTAGATTTATAAGGTATGTTTCAGTCTAGGTCCCAGAAAGTATTTATGTCAACTATAACATCAGAAAGTTCCAAATCTACACCTAAAACATGCGTTGGGTTAAGGGACCCAATGAGCCTTCTATTACTTTGATAATTCGTACAAAGAATTTCTCTTCCATCTAACTGATACAGACATGACTCTTATTGTGTTGCCTCAGTGTCCCCTACTGGATTGTACCTAGACAGAGGGTTCACAATAGTCCAGTTCTGTAGCAATTCACAATGTTTTATTTCCAAATACATAAGAGTTTCTTACTATCAAACATTCTGTTCTATTCTTCAAATCGAAATTTATTATAGGCCACATATTTACTGAAGTCATCTTGAACAATTCAGCATTTTAAAATATAACCTTTATAGCAAAGAAAAAGAAGGGCAGGGGATGCTACCATTTAGTAATTAAAAAACAACAAACTTAAAAATAAACATACTGAAAAACGGGACATAACTATTTCTAACCATGCAACTTAGGTCTGATATATCCTGAAATGATCACCACTATTTTTTTATCATATATTAATTTTTATTTATTTCTCAATATTTTATGCCATGTTTTAATTTCTGATTATGTGGAATCAGAAAAAAGAATGTATTATTCTTTAACTCCAAGGAAATAAAATAACTTATCTTGTGATACATAACCCTGAATATTCTACAATTTCATGTGGAATAAAATAGCGTATAGGCAAAATTATTGTGTCTTTATGTAGATTAGAAATTAAGTCTGTTATAAATATAAAGTCTGGACCAGAACTTACCTTACCATGAAAGGCAAACTAAGCTTGAGTATCTCCTTTGAACAAAGATGCATCATCATCCTTTCTCATGTGTAGGTCTGATTTATAGACACCATTGCTAGATTTCTCATATTGGGACATGTAAAAAAGTGAAATTAGTGTCTCAAATTATTATCTTATTTTAATATAAACTATGTAGACATTGTGGAAAAATATACTGATACACTTAAACTTCACATCACTTCTTTAGTGGTAAATTAATTTGCTTTTAAAAGAAATGTTCGAAGGGAGTTCAAAATCGATTTAAGATGAGACTAACTGCTGTGCAAGCTTCATGATATCATTGGGTCCATGACTTGATGCTGGAAAATTGCACTCTAGTTATCCATCTGTGAAGTGTGACATATACATGTGCAGACATACAAGCAAATAAACATAAAGATGTACACACTTTAATACATCCTGGCACACACGCTGCAAAAAGCATATACTTTCAAAGGTGGTTTTGTTTTCTTTGCTTTCATTTACTAGTAATGACTCATACCTTTAATTATACTATAAAATCTGAGAAGGGCTGAAAAGTAGGAGGCCAGAGCTTCACATGTGAGAGCTTCAGAGGAGTTAGTACAAGGCTAACATGAAAAACATGAGAACTTTTCTCAAAATCCTAAGACCTTGAAATATAGATCAGGGCATGCCTGGAACACAGTAGGTTATGGCTTTGATTTTCACAACTGAATTTTTTCAGTCAAATTTCAGGTACTTCTCTATTGGTTGATTTTCAAATAACCAAATTGTGATTAATTTTTAGAATTCATTTTGTGTTCAAATGTAAATCTCCTAAACTCTAACCTTTATCTCTGACTTTCTAAACCAGAAAAAACAATGGAACATTCAGTATTTCTGGCCTTATATGTTGTTTATTTTCATTTTAAATAGCTTTCTTTTATAGCATTATAGTGTTCCTGGGATTTACAGATTACCTCCTTGGAATATTATGGGATACAGACTTAATAACTTTGGGTCAAACCTTCCCTGGTTCTATCACACAATTTATCATTCCTCTTTCAGGTGACATAAGGAGCTGTTGCTGAGCTGTGGCTAAGACTGAGTGTGGATTACATTAGTGTCGACTTCCTTCTCCATTGTGAAGCCATACATGTTCCTTAAACACATTCCTGAAAGATAGTTTCCATAAATCATGGAGTTTTCATTAGATAGCTACATTCTTTCATTTTTGGAGGATGTTTTTGAAGACTATTCTGGCATTTATGTCAATTGCTATCCCTCTTTCGTGGGAAATTTCTGTTTCTTTTCTGGATGCTTCTAGGAACTGTTTTTCTGCTGTTTGCCGGGTTCAGTTTGATCACCTGGGTCCAGATTTCTTTTTATTTATCTTGCCTTATATTGTTTGTTTTGGTTGAATATTATATTGTTCTCATTCTACAATTCCTTCCTTGTTATTCCTGCATACTTTTCTCTTCTTATTTTGACTTTTCCTCCTTTTAGTCTTCTCTACACCCATGGCCCTTCCACCTGCATGGAGCCAGGCTATTGCTCATCACTGTTTCTTGTGAATGAGCTGTTATATAGGGTTATTAGTTTTCAATGTCTAAGAGTATAGATTCTAGTTCTTGGTATTTATGAAATTTGCAGAGATCATAACTTCTAGAATAACGTGATATCCTTAACTTTTCATTTTTTAGTTTTTCTGGAATGATTATAATTAACAATTTATAGACAAAAACAAGCAAAAGAAAAATGTATATTGTGAACATATTTCTGCAAGAGGTCTCATGTTTTTGTTATGGCTCAAATTGAGGCTCTTGGCTGATACTGTCTCACCCCTGGAGACTGGGGGACTTTAGGCAGAGCTTGTCTCTCTCCGGGTCAATATTTAGACTGGAAATCCTTTCTTTATGAAAATGTTAATGATCAGGCTGCCAACAATTTTGCTACAGAAGCCGACTCTCAGAGATATTGGGACGCTGACATGTTTTTGGAATAGGTAGATTTGCTCTAGACCAGACTGGTTATCCAGATCAGTTCTACACCCAGATTAATGATATAGCAATTAAGGCCTAGAAAGCATTGCCTAATAGAGGTGCAGTCTCCAGGAACCTTACCAAGGTTCTGAAATGACCCACTGAGGCATTTTAAGACTTTGTAGCCCGCATGGTGGAGTCCACTACTAAGATCCTCAGATACCCCGATATATCTATGCCTCTTATTAAACAGCTAGTGTATGAACAATGTACAAAAGTATGTAGGTCTGCTATAACGCCATACAAACATAAAGGTTTGGAAGTTTGGATGAAGGTCTGCAGGGAGATAGGAGGGCCATTGACTAATGTTGTCCCAGCTGCAGCAATGATGCAATTAAAAAGAAGGTTCCTACAGGTACTTGTTTCAAATGTGGCCGCAAAGGGCATCACAGAAGTCAATGTCCTGAAAGAAATAGGGAACATAGTAAAACAGACCTCCACAACCTAATTTGTCCCCTCACTGTAAAATACGGAACCACTGGGCAAATGATCTGTGAAGGACTTGGATGGTCCATCATCATGGCAGGGAGCATAACACTGGAGCAATAGAGAGCTACTGCTCTGTAAGCAGAGAGAGAGAGTGAGAGAGAGAGAGAGAGAGAGAGAGAGAGAGAGAGACAGAGAGAGACAGAGAGAGAGAGAGAGAGACAGAGACAGAGAGAGAGAGAGAGAGAGAGAGAGAGAGAGAGAGAGAGAGAGAAAGAGAAACTCTGGCAAAGCATGGGGATCTTGAAAACTCAAACCCCACCCTTGTCGACACACCCACTTCCTCCAATGAGGCAACACCTCTTATTCAATCTAATCCTTGAAAATACAGTCACTCCCTTTAACTAAATATTCAAATACATGACTGTGGGAGCCTTTCTTATTCAAACCGCCACACTCCCCATGGCTTGCTCCCTTACTATTTCTTACAGCCTAAAAGGCTATTCTTTTTATACATGACTACTGATGAACTTGCCCACAATAGTGGGCCCTCCCACAACAATCATTATCAAGAAAATGTTCCATAGACTTGCCCAAAGGAGGCAGTTCTTGAAATGTTCTCTCTTCTCAGTTGACTACAGATTGTCAAATTGTGAAGAAAAAAAAAGAGCGAGAGACCCAGCACCATAATGTTTCTCTTACTCCATGTTACATACTCACCACCAGTCACTCTCTTCTCTCAGTGTATAGACCCACTTCTCTGTATGGCAGAGCTGAAGAGTAACTACTGTCACCAACATGAATAATCGAGGATATGTGCCAAGAAATGAATACATTCTACAGCTCCCAATGCCAAGCAAAAGCATTTTAGTGTGTGTTACACTTACTGGGAGACTGTCAGTCACTGACCACTTAATGGGTCAAAGTAGGCCAGAGAACCAAATGGTCACAACATACATATCATCTCCTCTCAGCAGGAGACATAGCCCTTTCTCAAAACCCATGAATCTATCTGTAGGCTTAGATTTTTTCAAAACCTACTTTATTTAGGATTTTTAAGCACTTCAACCACCTTCTATCCCACCAACCAGAGCTAGCTGAGAGAGAAAGTTGATAGGAAAAGGGAGAGAGTTGGGAACCTCTTTAGAAGTAATTCTTTGAGGCAACTCCATTCTTCATTGTGCAGTATGCTCCAATAGCAAACGCAAAAACCGAATCAGTAGCAGTGCCTTGATCTGTCAGAGACCACAAGGCTCTAAAAAACAAACAAGAAGCAGCAGAAGCAGCCAGAAGGAGCCTGAATAGCACAGGTTCTTTTGTGCATTTCTCATTATGGAATGAAGACCAGCAAAGACCATCGAAGCTTTGCAAGGTGTAGCAATGTTAAAATGTCCTCTCCCTCTCTGTGGGATTACATGTATGTTCTCTATAAACATCCTGTCCCCCTTCAAGCATGTGCTCCAGCAAAATATCAAATGCCTTTTCATGTGTCTGCTTCAGCAAAACATCCTCTCCTAACATAGCTTCCACAAAAACATCCTGTGACACAAATGAATTTCCAAAGAAACCAAAATATTTCCACTTCATCTAGCATATCTCATACTCGGCTGTGACATCACAAAACATATAATGGCAGTCTTGCAAGGGTCCTAGGCCCCAGCTCTATCAGCAGCTGGAGCTTCTGCAATTGCACTCCATGAAACTCAACCCCTTTCGTGAGCACAACCTTTAGTTATCCCGGTAAACATTGTGCTCTCTCCATCTTTGCTCTCAGCCAAATGCTGTCCAACTTCCAGCCAACGCAGCTGTGAAATGAAAATACCCTCATCAAGAAAGCCAATGAATTTGACCTGATTTTTTTTTCCCTTACAGAACAGCATGTTCTCCCTTGATGGTTACACTGGTGTCTGAGTCATCTGTAATAAAACCCACTACTATTAAGAGCAAAGTCACAGGAACTATGACAAATAGCAAATCACACAAGCATCACAGTTGACCAAGCCTTTTTTG
This sequence comes from Rattus norvegicus, assembly GCF_021556685.1. Taxonomy (NCBI): domain Eukaryota; kingdom Metazoa; phylum Chordata; class Mammalia; order Rodentia; family Muridae; genus Rattus; species Rattus norvegicus. The sequence goes on from NC_141555.1 coordinate 68,497,372, forward strand.
GCGCTTTATTGAAGTATAATTTACAGACTTAAAAATCCATTCATTTTAAGTGTGTAATTTGATGATTTTAAAGCAAAATTTATAGCTTGCTTCCTTTTTTTAATACTCATTTCCCACTACTTCATACGATATCAAAGTCTATGAAAAACACAAAAGTGAAGTCAGGAGAAGGACCTGAGCGGGAAGCAGCAAGGTTCTTGATTTGCTAAGACAACAGATACATTGGCAGAACCATCTAGATAAAACCACTTGGGAAACATTGTGTCTTTTCTTAGAGTGCAGCCTGCAGACAAAGAGTTTAAAGGATTAAGTCATGGGTCCTCCTACATCAAATCCGGACCTGACCTGGTATGGTCAGCATCAGTTTTGCCCACTTTCATGTTAACCCCGTTCATCATTCTTACAAGTTGCCTAGCAACTCACATAGTAAACAAACTTATTTTGGTTCATGGTTTCATAGGTTTCGGTCCATGGTCACATGACCGTGAAAAGGGCAAGATAGAGCTCAACTGCTAACCTCACTGGCATCCAAGATGCAACAACACAGGAAGAGACCAAGGACAAAAAAACACCCTCCAAGACATGTCCCAAATGACCAAGTCCCTTAATTTCCTATCTCCTAGTTTCCCACCACCTTCATACACAACCATCAACAGATGAACTCATTAATTACAGCCCACAGGGTCCAATTGCTTATCATAGTCCCACCTTTGAACATTGTACTGGAACAATTTGTATCTTAAACCCATAGGGTAGGGCCAGAAGGTTGTGTTAGACGTCTAAACTACACCTCACACTAGAAACAGCTGGGTAGATTTCTCAACATCTCCTATTTCTTTCTGGTACTGAGCTACACCATGTCTGCATTGCAGCATTTTGTCTGGGGTAAGATACCGTCAGCAGTCAATTGTAAAGACGCCCCCCACCATGTGTTTGCTTGAATGTAAAATGGGACATCTATAATATAGACACACACGCATATACACAGAATCACAGAGAGAGGCAAAAAGGGAAGGAGTTGAGTCTCAGGAACCGTCAAGGAAGAGGGAGTGGAAATATAAGATAGAGATGTCAGCGAGAACCAGAACAAAGCAGTGTCTTCTCTACACGACAGGAACACTATCCCTCAGCCTTAGCTGATAGGAAAGGGAGAGCCAGTTTTCTACAAAGATATAACTTGTGATAAGCTGGCCAGGCTCCTGTGGCTTACCCAATGCCCATGAATTTATGGACAGCATAAATGATTTGAGTGGGTTATTACAGAGGGCAGAAAGAGAGCTTGAAGTTGGGAGAAGGGATTAGGTGGGGATGGATCTGGGAGGAGTTAGGAAGAGAAGTGAGAAGTAATTTCTATCAATATATAATGTACGAAGTTCTCAAGGAATTAATAAATGTGGTTTTTAAAATACCGTATCTGTACTGAACAAATACAAACCATTTTTCTTGTCATCTCCTAAATAAGAGCACCACATGATTTCATTTCATTAAGTACAAAAGTAATGCAGAGATTATTTAAAATATAGGAGGATCTGGGGATGCGGCAGAGGGGTAAAGCCAAGTGTGTGGTCACACATGGAAACACCAGTTTTTGGTATGGAAACAGGAGGATGACCAGGGCTTCCTGAGAGTGAGCCTCACCTCAGGTTCAGCAAGGGACCTTGTCACAAGGGAATAAAGTAGATAGTGAAGGAACAGAACACTCTCTACCCTCCCCCAGCCTCTGAACTTACATGTCTCTATGCACACACGCGCACACACACACATATAAATATGACTAGAGTATACAAGAGGCTTGCATAGGTTATATGCAAATGCAGTGTCGTTTTATCCAAGGAACCTGAGGAGTTTTAGATCATTGGGAGTACTGGGGCCATCTCTCAGAGGACAGGATATATCTCCTTATTGTGCAAACGAGTCCTTTGTTGAGTGTGTGTCAGTGACTCCACACAGATCTCCTCCTCTAGGTTCCTGTGTATCACAGAGAATCATCTGGAAATACTGAAAAAATTTTAAACTAAAGGAATCGTTGAGGTTTCTAGGCTTGCATTAAATTCATACTTTTCAGGTTTTATTAAATGGAAGGAAAATTTTCAGCTTCCAGCAACAATAGACTCAATCATGTTGGCTTCTGTTTTATCCCATTATGAATAGCAATTAATTGCACATCAATAGCTCACCATGGTTTGCACTAAATCAGGATGAAGGGATATGTTTACGTACAGATAAGTAAAGCCAATGTGGATAATCAAGGAGAAACGGGGGAGGTATGATGCCTTTGGCTTATGGGAGAGTTATGGCTTGCTTGGATACTTGTTATGAAAATAACCCCAACCTCTCCAAATGAAATGTAATGATAAAAAATACTACCAAATGGGATGGACAATCATTACTTGATTTCTTTAAAAGAAAAAAAAATAAAAAACATACTTTAGGATTTTGAATAAGTGTGAACCTCAGAATTTCAAATATTTGAATGTGTTTGGTTTCCAGTTGGTGGTTGTTTACAAAGGATTGGGCGTTGTGTTTTTGTTAAAAGAGATGTGTCAATCGGAGGTGTAGGGCTTGAGATTTCAAAAGCCCTCCAGGCTTATCTCCCTCTCCCTCTCCCTCTCCCTCTACCTCTCCCTCTTCTTCTTCCTCTCTCTCTCTCTCTCTCTCTCTCTCTCTCTCTCTCTCTCTCTCTCTCTCTCTCTCTCTCTCATCTGGGGAGAAGGATGTGTGCTCTCAGGAACTACTCCAGCCATGCCTGCCTGCCTGCCAACCTGCTGCCATGGTGTCTACCACGATGGTCCATGGACTCACCCTCTGAAACTGTAAGACCGCAATTAAATGTTTCCTTTCAAAAATTGGTTTGATCATGGTGTGTCTTCACAGCAATAGAGCAGTAATTAAGGCACACATCTTCCTGTTTTTTTCTCATACTTCTGTATTTATTTCATTAAAGTTACCTGTTTTCCATTGAACAGTTTTATGAGTAAGTTTCAAGTTTAAAGACAAATAGTGCCAAATAGGAGTGGCACTACTAGGAGGTTTGACCATGTTGGAGTGGTTGTGGCATTGTTGGAGTAGGTGTGTCACTGTGGGCATGGGCTTTAAGACACTAACCATAGTGGCCTGGAAGCCAGTCTTCTAACAGCCTTCAGAGGAAGATGTAGAACTCTCAACTCCTCCTGCACATGCCTGCCTAGATGCTGCCATGCTGCTGCCTTGATGATAATAGACTGAATCTATGAAGCTCTAAGCCAGCCCCAACTAAATGTCCTTGTAAGACTTGCATTGGTCATTGTTTCTTTTCATAGCTGTAAAACCCTAAGACGTACATTCATATATACATATACATATACACCTAGGTTTACACACACACACACACACACACACACACACACACACACAAACACAATTTACAGGGAATTTATATCTAGCCAGGGCCCCTGCAGTTTCATTGGTCCATCTCATACACATGTTCATGGAACATGTCTCTCTCTGTTTCCTGTTCTAGGAAGTACGTGGACAACATCTGCAGACTTGCTTCATTTTGCTTTATTCTCCTCTTCAGCCTTAGAAATCTCAACTTACAGAGAGGGGAATATGGGAACTTGGTTAGATAGCTCTTTTTGTCTGTGGGTAGCTTACATCTCAAGTCACAAAGGGAAAATAAATATAACAAGAAATAAAAATACACATCCAAACCATGATGGGAAGTTCACATCCATTCCCCTTAATGAATGTCCACTTTGGAAATTGGAATCCACACTGAGATGAGACTTTTTGAAAAATCCTAATTCGCAGGCAGACTTTGCTATTTCTCTTTCCTTGAATAGGAACACCACTAGAAAAAGACAGACAGTAGGTTGGTTTTGTCCACATATCGAATCAGAAGCATTTGATATTGAGCATAGAGGGGACTCACCCCATGTTTACCAAAGAATAAAGTGATATGGGGGCAGGGGAGACATCTAGAGAACAGTTGGTGCCTTATTGGTATTAAAAAAAATTCCTGAAGTCAAGAAATAATATTTGACAAAAGAAAAAACTACGTTTTCCTTAGGCAGAACTGTTTTTAAAATAACCTTCCCTTTAGTCATGGAAAGAGGGAGGTGGAGCAGGTCAGTGTGTAGATAACTAAAGTCATTCCTATCAAAAAATTAAGAATGATCTGGATTTTTAATGGACTTGAATAAAATTAGAAATTTTAGCTTTCAAAGGGGAAAAATTGTGTTCCAGAAAGAGAGAGAGACAAAGGAGTTTCCAAACTCATACTTGATTCTTTCAATAAATCTACTGGTAACTCATGTGTTTGTTGATATTAGGATTAAAACGCAAGATGGTTATCTCGACTTAAGAGTTTAACGTGTGTGAATACCTGCCAGTAGAAAAATTGCCCGCGGATTTCTCAAAAGGCATGAAAAAGCCACCGTGGAGTTACTGAATTTTGTTTCAAAGACTTTAGCTCCTTGTCTGCAGGGATGCAGAGCCTCAAAGGAAGGGCCTGAGACCTCCTAGGAGTTAGCGTCCAACAACTGAGGCCATGCACGCAGAGGGAAGTAGCCTTTATCAGAAAATGGAGATAGGAGAGTAAAAAATGAAGGCGACATATCGATCAAATCGCTGTAGTAGAACGAAGGCAGCCAGTTCACAGAGGGAGGCAGCTGTCAGCGACTCAACCAAGAACTAAGAGGATTTGAAAAGATAATAACAACACAGAGTTCACCGAAGCCACTAGAGACTCTGGGGTCTGCGACTTTAATCCCATGTACTTTGGGCAGAGAAAACAATCCAAACCAGAGATCCCTCTTGCTCAGCCCAACCGAACGCTGTGCCTTGCCGCAGATGTCCCATGTCAAGGACTCAACCTAGATTCTGGAAGCCTGTGAAAAACCGGAACTAGGTCATTTAAGTGCTGTCACCGGAAATGGCTCAAATCTGCACCTTGATTGGAAGGAAAAAAAATAAATCCCACAGTACCGGAAGTAATCCTTATCAGGGTGTGTGTGAGGTCGAAAGTGGACGGCACCATGATCAATCAGTAAGCACTGCATACAAGAGTCGGTTGAGCCCACACAAATGAGGAAATGATTTTTAAATTTAAACACAGGTTCTAAGAAGTAGTAACTTTTAAGTGTCCAGTTTTAGCACAAGCTTCCAGATTATGTGGTTTCTCAGGCTGAAGAACGCCGCAAAAGACATGAGTTTGAAACTTCGGAGGTTCCCACTATATGACAGCAAACTAAGGAAAGCATGGATGTGGGGTGTGGTAAAACGAACTAGAGGAAATCTGTAAAACCAAGAAAGGAGAATTCAAATGACTTGTACGGGAAAGGCCAGCAACAGGGAATGGCTCAGAAGACCATCTTTGTTTTCAGAGTTTATCACAGCAAAATAGGCAAAGACTGGTAGCAAAATTGCCACTTGTCCCTGTGTACAACCTCTGAACGTCCACAAACACACACACACACACACACACACACACACACACAGAGAGAGAGAAGGGGAGGGGTAAGGTGAGGGGAAGGGGGAGAGAGAGAGACAGAGACAGAGACAGACACAGAAAGAGAGACAGACACAGAGACATACACACAGACACACACATGCAGAGATATACACGAAGACACACACAGCCCAATTGATTATTTACAGAAAGATAGCCATCAAAGGACCCTTATATTTGGTGCTAAATTATGTGAGCTTTGTGGAGGAATGAGCGCCAACCAAATTTTGCAAGTTCTGCAGCCAACTGCATGATTCCGCCACCTTAGCTTTCGGGGTATCGCATACATGGCTGTCACTCCTGCTTTCTTCATTTGTATTTTACTGTGAATCTCCCTTCTCCCCTGTTCAATGTGGCCAGCGGTTTTCCATGTGGAAGCACTTCAAAATGCATGGTGTCTAGGGAGACAGGGAAAACAATTTCAAAAGAGGCTCAGTGCTAGGGCAAACAGTACAAACAATGCATACTTCACCTCCAAAGGAGAGGTTCAAAGATTACAGAGGCTCTGGCACTCACTCAGGGGCAAGCTTACAAAGTTAGGCCCCACAGCATCACTGGGACCCAACCAGCAGTTCTCATTCAGCCCTCCATGCTAATGACTCATTCTCATCTCTTGAGACCAGAGGAAGACGAATTTGGAAGATTCTCTCCCTTAAAAGGAAGCTTGTACGGAAACTCTTACGAAACTTAAGAACAATTTTAAAAAGGAAAGCACACACACAGTAAAAAAATAAATGGGGCAGCAGCTCTCTGCTCCCAGACCCGGTGAGAGAGAGACCCAACCGCCTGGTCAGGTGGGCACTCCTGAGGCTGCAGAGCGGAAGAGACCACCAACACTGCTCACCCCTGCCCACATCCCTGGCCCAAGAGGAAACTGTATAAGGCCTCTGGGCTCCCGTGGGGGAGGGCCCAGGAGCAGCAGGACACCTGCCAGAGACACCGCCGGACCCTGAAGGAAACAGCCCGGATAAACAGTTCTCTGCACCCAAATCCCGTGGGAGGGAGAGCTAAACCTTCAGAGAGGCAGACAAGCCTAGGAAACCAGAAGAGACTGCTCCCTGCACACACATCTCAGACGCCAGAGGAAAAAGCCAAAGACCATCTGGAACCCTGGTGCACTGAAGCTCCCGGAAGGGGCGGCACAGGTCTTCCTGGTTGCTGCCACTGCAGAGAGCCCCTGGGCAGCACCCCCTGAGCGAACCTGAGCCTCGGGACCACAGGTAAGACCAAATTTTCTGCTGCAAGAAAGCTGCCTGTTGAACTCAAGACACAGGCCCACAGGAACAGCCGAAGACCTGTAGAGAGGAAAAACTACACGCCCGAAAGCAGAACACTCTGTCCCCATAACTGACTGAAAGAGAGGAAAACAGGTCTACAGCACTCCTGACACACAGGCTTATAGGACAGTCTAGCCACTGTCAGAAATAGCAGAACAAAGTAACACTAGAGATAATCTGATGGCGAGAGGCAAGCGCAGGAACCCAAGCAACAGAAACCAAGACTACATGCCATCATTGGAGCCCAATTCTCCCACCAAAACAAACATGGAATATCCAAACACACCAGAAAAGCAAGATCTAGTTTCAAAATCATATTTGATCATGATGCTGGAGGACTTCAAGAAAGACATGAACACACTTAGGGAAGCACAGGAAAATATTAATAAACAAGTAAAAGCCTACAGAGAGGAATCGCAAAAATCCCTGAAAGAATTCCAGGAAAACACAATCAAACAGTTGAAGGAATTAAAAATGGAAATAGAAGCAATCAAGAAAGAACACATGGAAACAACCCTGGATATAGAAAACCAAAAGAAGAGACAAGGAGCTGTAGTTACAAGCTTCACCAACAGAATACAAGAGATGGAAGAGAGAATCTCAGGAGCAGAAGATTCCATAGAAATCATTGACTCAACTGTCAAAGATAATGTAAAGCGGAAAAAGCTACTGGTCCAAAACATACAGGAAATCCAGGACTCAATGAGAAGATCAAACCTAAGGATAATAGTTATAGAAGAGAGTGAAGACTCCCAGCTCAAAGGACCAGTAAATATCTTCAACAAAATCATAGAAGAAAACTTCCCTAACCTAAAAAAAGAGATACCCATAGACATACAAGAAGCCTACAGAACTCCAAACAGATTGGACCAGAAAAGAAACACCTCCTGTCACATAATTGTCAAAACACCAAACACACAAAATAAAGAAAGAATATTAAAAGCAGTAAGGGAAAAAGGTCAAGTAACATATAAAGGCAGACCTATTAGAATCACACCAGATTTTCGGCAGAAACTATGAAGGCCAGAAGATCCTGGACAGATGTCATATAGACCCTAAGAGAACACACATGCAGGTCGAGGTTACTGTATCCTGCAAAACTCTCAATTAACAAAGATGGAGAAACCAAGATATTCCATGACAAAACCAAATTTACACAATATCTTTCTACAAATCCAGCACTACAAAGGATAATAAATGGTAAAGCCCAACATAAGGAGGCAAGCTATACCCTAGAAGAAGCAAGAAACTAATCATCTTGGCAACAAAACAAAGAGAATGAAAGCACACAAACATAACCTCACATCCAAATATGAATATAACGGGAAGCAATAATCACTATTCCTTAATATCTCTCAATATCAATGGCCTCAACTCCCCAATAAAAAGACATAGATTAACAAACTGGATACGCAACGAGGACCCTGCATTCTGCTGCCTACAGGAAACACACCTCAGAGACAAAGACAGACACTACCTCAGAGTGAAAGGCTAGAAAACAACTTTCCAAGCAAATGGTCAGAAGAAGCAAGCTGGAGTAGCCATTCTAATATCAAATAAAATCAATTTCTAACTAAAAGTCATCAAAAAAGATAAGGAAGGACACTTCATATTCATCAAAGGAAAAATCCACCAAGATGAACTCTCAATCCTAAATATCTATGCCCCAAATACAAGGGCACCTACATACGTAAAAGAAACCTTACTAAAGCTCAAAACACACATTGTACCTCACACAATAATAGTGGGAGATTTCAACACCCCACTCTCATCAATGGACAGATCATGGAAACAGAAATTAAACAGTGATGTAGACAGACTAAGAGAAGTCATGAATCAAATGGACTTAACGGATATTTATAGAACATTCTATCCTAAAGCAAAAGGATATACCTTCTTCTCAGCTCCTCAAGGTACTTTCTCCAAAATTGACCATATAATTGGTCAAAAAACGGGCCTCAACAGGTACAAAAAGATAGAAATAATCCCATGCGTGCTATCAGACCACCACGGCCTAAAACTGGTCTTCAATAACAATAAGGGAAGAATGCCCACATATACGTGGAAATTGAACAATGCTCTACTCAATGATAACCTGGTCAAGGAAGAAATAAAGAAAGAAATTAAAAACTTTTTAGAATTTAATGAAAATGAAGATACAACATACTCAAACTTATGGGACACAATGAAAGCTGTGCTAAGAGGAAAACTCATAGCGCTGAGTGCCTGCAGAAAGAAACAGGAAAGAGCATATGTCAGCAGCTTGACAGCACACCTAAAAGCTCTAGAACAAAAAGAAGCAAATACACCCAGGAGGAGTAGAAGGCAGGAAATAATCAAACTCAGAGCTGAAATCAACCAAGTAGAAACAAAAAGGACCATAGAAAGAATCAACAGAACCAAAAGTTGGTTCTTTGAGAAAATCAACAAGATAGATAAACCCTTAGCCAGACTAACGAGAGGACACAGAGAGTGTGTCCAAATTAACAAAATCAGAAATGAAAAGGGAGACATAACTACAGATTCGGAGGAAATTCAAAAAATCATCAGATCTTACTGTAAAAACCTATATTCAACAAAATTTGAAAATCTTCAGGAAATGGACAATTTCCTAGACAGATACCAGGTATCGAGGTTAAATCAGGAACAGATAAACCAGTTAAACAACCCCATAACTCCTAAGGAAATAGAAGCAGTCATTAAAGGTCTCCCAACCAAAAAGAGCCCAGGTCCAGACGGGTTTAGTGCAGAATTCTATCAAACCTTCATAGAAGACCTCATACCAATATTATCCAAACTATTCCACAAAATTGAAACAGATGGAGCCCTACCGAATTCCTTCTACGAAGCCACAATTACTCTTATACCTAAACCACACAAAGACACAACAAAGAAAGAGAACTTCAGACCAATTTCCCTTATGAATATCGACGCAAAAATACTCAATAAAATTCTGGCAAACCGAATTCAAGAGCACATCAAAACAATCATCCACCATGATCAAGTAGGCTTCATCCCAGGCATGCAGGGATGGTTTAATATACGGAAAACCATCAACGTGATCCATCATATAAACAAACTGAAAGAACAGAACCACATGATCATTTCATTAGATGCTGAGAAAGCATTTGACAAAATTCAACACCCCTTCATGATAAAAGTCCTGGAAAGAATAGGAATTCAAGGCCCATACATAAACATAGTAAAAGCCATATACAGCAAACCAGTTGCTAACATTAAACTATATGGAGAGAAACTTGAAGCAATCCCACTAAAATCAGGTACTAGACAAGGCTGCCCACTCTCTCCCTACTTATTCAATATAGTTCTTGAAGTTCTAGCCAGAGCAATCAGACAACAAAAGGAGATCAAAGAGGTACAGATCGGAAAAAAAGAGGTCAAAATATCACTATTTGCAGACGACATGATAGTATATTTAAGTGATCCCAAAAGTTCCACCAGAGAACTACTAAAGCTGATAAACAACTTCAGCAAAGTGGCTGGGTATAAAATTAACTCAAATAAATCAGTTGCATTCCTCTATACAAAAGAGAAACAAGCCGAGAAAGAAATTAGGGAAACGACACCCTTCATAATAGACCCAAATAATATAAAGTACCTCGGTGTGACTTTAACCAAGCAAGTAAAAGATCTGTACAATAAGAACTTCAAGACACTGAGGAAAGAAATTGAAGAAGACCTCAGAAGATGGAAAGATCTCCCATGCTCATGGATTGGCAGGATTAATATAGTAAAAATGGCCATTTTACCAAAAGCAATCTACAGATTCAATGCAATCCCCATCAAAATACCAATCCAATTCTTCAAAGAGTTAGACAGAACAATTTGCAAATTCATCTGGAATAACAAAAAACCCAGGATAGCTAAAGCTATCCTCAACAATAAAAGAACTTCAGGGGGAATCACTATCCCTGAACTCAAGCAGTATTACAGAGCAATAGTGATAAAAACTGCATGGTATTGGTACAGAGACAGACAGATAGACCAATGGAATAGAATTGAAGACCCAGAAATGAACCCACACACCTATGGTCACTTGATTTTTGACAAAGGAGCCAAAACCATCCAATGGAAAAAAGATAGCATTTTCAGCAAATGGTGCTGGTTCAACTGGAGGGCAACATGTAGAAGAATGCAGATCAATCCATGCTTATCACCCTGTACAAAGCTTAAGTCCAAGTGGATCAAGGACCTCCACATCAAACCAGACACACTCAAACTAATAGAAGAAAAACTAGGGAAGCATCTGGAACACATGGGCACTGGAAAAAATTTCCTGAACAAAACACCAATGGCTCATGCTCTAAGATCAAGAATCGACAAATGGGATCTCATAAAACTGCAAAGCTTCTGTAAGGCAAAGGACACTGTGGTTAGGACAAAACGGCAACCAACAGATTGGGAAAAGATCTTTACCAATCCTACAACAGATAGAGGCCTTATATCCAAAATATACAAAGAACTCAAGAAGTTAGACCACAGGGAAACAAATAACCCTATTAAAAATGGGGTTCAGTGCTAAACAAAGAATTCACAGCTGAGGAATGCCGAATGGCTGAGAAACACCTAAAGAAATGTTCAACATCTTTAGTCATAAGGGAAATGCAAATCAAAACAACCCTGAGATTTCACCTCACACCAGTGCGATTGGCTAAGATCAAAAACTCAGGTGACAGCAGATGCTGGCGAGGATGTGGAGAAAGAGGAACACTCCTCCATTGTTGGTGGGATTGCAGACTGGTAAAACCATTCTGGAAATCAGTCTGGAGGTTCCTCAGAAAATTGGACATTGAACTGCCTGAGGATCCAGCTATACCTCTCTTGGGCATATACCCAAAAGATGCCTCAACATATAAAAGAGACACGTGCTCCACTACGTTCATCGCAGCCTTATTTATAATAGCCAGAAAATGGAAAGAACCCAGATGCCCTTCAACAGAGGAATGGATACAGAAAATGTGGTACATCTACACAATGGAATATAACTCAGCTATCAAAAACAACGAGTTTATGAAATTCGTAGGCAAATGGTTGGAACTGGAAAATATCATCCTGAGTGAGCTAACCCAATCACAGAAAGACATACATGGTATGCACTCATTGATAAGTGGCTATTAGCCCAAATGCTTGAATTACCCTAGATCCCTAGAACAAACGAAACTCAAGACGGATGATCAAAATGTGAATGCTTCACTCCTTCTTTAAATGAGGAAAAAGAATACCCTTGGCAGGGAAGGGAGAGGCAAAGATTAAAACAGAGACTGAAGGAACACCTATTCAGAGCCTGCCCCACATGTGGCCCATACATATACAGCCACCCAATTAGACAAGATGGATGAAGCAAAGAAGTGCAGACCGACAGGAGCCGGATGTAGATCGCTCCTGAGAGACACAGCCAGAATACAGCAAATATAGATGCGAATGCCAGCAGCAAACCACTGAACTGAGAATAGGTCCCCTATTGAAGGAATCAGAGAAAGAACTGGAAGAGCTTGAAGGGGCTCGAGACCCCAAAAGTACAACAATGCCAAGCAACCAGAGCTTCCAGGGACTAAGCCACTACCTAAAGACTATACATGGACTGACCCTGGACTCTGACCCCATAGGTAGCAATGAATATCCTAGTAAGAGCACCAGTGGAAGGGGAAGCCCTGGGTCCTGCTAAGACTGAACCCCCAGTGAACTAGTCTATGGGGGGAGGGCGGCAATGGGGGGAGGGTTGGGAGGGGAACACCTATAAGGAAGGGGAGGGGGGAGGGGGATGTTTACCCGGAAACCGGGAAAGGGAATAACACTCGAAATGTATATAAGAAATAGTCAAGTTAATTAAAAAAAAAAGTATCTAAAAAAAAATAAATAAATGGCAGATATGACAGCCTTCTCTGCGATACCATCACATACACACACACACACACATACACACACACACACACACACACACACACACACACACACCAGAAGAATAGACCTAGATAAAAGATACATTTTCAGGCAGATATCTGTTGGGAGGAGGTTGACGTTCTAACAAACCTCAGCCAAGGCCTCCATTCAGAAGATTCAGAAGCTCAAGACATTGATTTACTCCTAGGAACAGATCACTATCTATCTCACAGAACCTTTATGGAAAACAAAGACAGATAACCTTAGAATGTGTTAAACAGAAACCCTTTCAAGGATATTGAAGAATTTTGGAACCAACCTCCACAGACTGTTAACAGCATAGAAAGTGTCCCATGACTGCAGTACGTATAATACCACTGAACCTGATGAAACTTTTCCTACTCCCTTAGGAATCAAAGAAGGGAGAGAGAACCAAGGCAGCCTGGGGAGCACACTTCAGTCTCCATACAAAGTGCACTTTGCAGGCTAACACCCACATCTCTAGTCTGCAATTCACCAATCCTGGTCATGAAGGCATTGAAAAAGAGTAGACACCCTACCTGGTAGAGCCACTGTCTCTGGTTCCTGGCTTCTGGAGGCTCCATGGTCATTCTACTTTTAACTCTCCACCATCCTGTTGACAAGTGTCTGGCCTTTATCTTTGACTTAGGAGTATATTTTAGTCCTTTAGATCTCTCTCTCTCTCTCTCTCTCTCTCTCTCTCTCTCTCTCACTCTCTCACTCTGTGCCTGTGTGTGTGTATTTGTGTGCGTTTGTGTGTGTGTTGTTGTATGTTCGTGTGTGTGTTTCTGTGTGTGTGTGTGTGTGTAAATGTTATAAAGGTTACCAAAAAGAAAAAGTTTCTGGTTCCAATAAAATTTTAAAATTTTATTTTTAAAGCTTTATTTATTTATTCCTTGCATGTTAGAACACTGTCACTGTCTTCAGACACACCACCAAAAGAGGGCATCAGATCCCATTATAGATGGTTGAGAGACACCATGTGGTTGCTGGGAATTGAACTCAGGCCCTTTGAAAGAGTAGTCAGTGCTCTTAACCACTGAGCCATCTCTCCAGCCCTAAAATAAAGTTTCTTAAGAGAGCAGTTTAGAGTGGGAAGCAATAAAGATGCCCCATTTATGGATGAGCACTCAGTCTCTTTTAACTCCTGGGACTCGGGAAACATCTTGGACAAGGAAGTGGGAAGAGTGTAAGACCCAGAGGGTAGGAAGAAGGGCTGTGGTTTGCTGCCATCAGGACATTACATGGCTGGTGCAATTGTGAGCTCACAGCAGCTGTGGTCACCTGCATAGGTCTATAAATGACCACCAGCTAGACAGAATCCCTTACTGAGGTGCTTTTTGGGTGCTGATGGCTGCTGGGGTAACAGAATCATTCTTCTCTGAGGGTTTGGTCACTGGTAGAATTCCCACATTCCTGTAGATGGTCACAAACCCTTAAGTATATAACCAATGCTAATTGGGCTTAGTGGTTATAGGTTGGAAAAGAGGATATGAATTTTGAGGGATTGTTAATTGGCAGGGAATTTGGGGAGAGGAGAGCGTGAAATGGAATAGGTTATGGCCATGTTTCATTGTATACATGTATGAAATTCTCAAGGACAATTTATTATTTAATAGAAAATTTAGATTATTAGCTTTAGCTATGTAATATAAGGCTGTATGACTCTAAAGAATTCAGATATTTAACATAAATCAAACCAATTGACAGCCTTATGATTCAAGGAGCAAATTATACGTACTTAATGTAATGCACTTTCTCCCTGTTTCAGTCTCTTTCTATCTCTTGTCTCTCTGTCTCACTCTCTCTCTGTCTTTCTCTCTCTGTCTCTGTCTCTGTCTCTGTCTCTCTGTCTCTCTCTCTCTCTCTCACACACACACTCACACACACACACACACACACGGGCAGATGTACACTTACATTATTTTTATGTAAAGGTGTCAAAATTCATGACACAAAATAAAGGAATAGATGTTTGTTTGGGGCACACAGTCACAGTCATTGGGTTCAGACTCTCGTGGCAATGACCACATGGCAACAGTGTATTGATCTGTGGCACTGAGAGCCTGCATGACCCCTGCTTATATTTGGGTGGATCAGGCAGCCAAGAGTTTGGTCCTATCCAGCCAGCTACCTCCTTCCTTCCCTAGTGACCTATTTCTGCTAAGGCACAGTCTGAAAGGTTCCACTACCTTCCTAGACAGTGCTATCAGCTTGAGACAAAGTGCTCCCACAGCTAAGACCGTGGGGAAATTTCACACTCAAGCCCTAATGACACTGAGCAAGGCAAGTGCGAAATGTTTTGTGAAAACAGTTTAATTTCAGATCAGTAAACAGGAAAGGGAGGAACCATTTGATATGGATTGATTTGGTCTTTAGTTTACAGAGTGAACACCAAAAAAGATAAATAGTGTAGAAAATGCACAGTTTTCTATGTAGTAATCATGGCACTGAAAACAACACACTAATGAACATATAATTAAAAGAACAGGGATATATAGTAACAATTCCAATTGTCAGTGTGAAAGGCTCTTTTATTTACCTATGTGAGCTGTCATTACTAGTTCCCTACTGGGTTGATATCACAAGGAAAGAAAATCGCAAGCTATGACTACCGTGTCATTCATCACAGTGTTATGGGGCTCCAATCTAGGAATTAATCATCAGGGTTTGACAACAAAATCCATTGGCTCAATACATGAGGCTTTAGCGGAGAAAGTGAGGTTACAAGTATGTAATGCCCTTTAGTGTCTTCTCTGCCAGTCTGTTGTATGCATGCCTTGTTTTTGACTATTGTCGTTGGTGTTGGTGGTTGTTGTTTTTAAATATGAAATGTTGAATGCAAGGGCAAGTGGCAGGGATCCGATAGATCTTTGCATCTCACTTTTTCCTTCACATCTCGTGTTAAGTCTCCCAATCCTCAGCTATCATTCAAATACACTGAAACAACTCAAATATACCGAAAAAATGTGAAATCAAGACACTGAAACAACTCAAATATAACGAAAAAAAGGTGAAATCAAGACACTGAAACAACTCAAATATATTAAAACAAGGTAAAGTCAAGACACATTTGGCCTCTATAATTTGTGTTTGCATGTTGACCGTAATCATCTGGTAAGCCTTAAAAAACACACGATGGGTCTGAGGAGGATCGGAGTTTGAAACAGCTTGCTGCCTAAGCAGACCTAAACTCAGATCGCAGTCATCATGACACAGGCAGGGGAAACCTGTAACCCCAGGACAGGGAGGGGGAACAGAATCACTATGGTCTGATGGCTTCCAGCCCGGATGAAAATATGAGAGTTTGGGATCAGGCAAAGACACCACCTGTCTTCGTTAGGTTTATATTGCTGTGAGGAGACACCATGACCAAGGCAATTCTTAATAAAGGAAACATTTAATGGGGCTGGCCTACACTTTCAGAGCTTCAGTCTGTTATTATCATGGTGGGAAGCATGGCAGTGTCCGCGTAGACATGGTGCTGGAGAGTGTTCTATATCTAAATCCGAAGGCAGCCCTGAAAGAGACTTGCAGCCACAGGCAGCCAGGAAGAGCATCTCTCTTCCTCATTGGGCAGAGCTTGAACAATAGGAGCCCTCAGAGCCCGCCTACACAGTGACACACTTTCTCCAACAAGGCCACACCTCCTAATAGTGTCACTTCCCGTGGGCCAAGCATATTCAAACCACCACAGTGCATCAAAAGAAAATGGCAGAGAGACATAGAGAAAGATACTGCATGATAACCTCTTGTAGCAGGGTGCTGCAAATCCCCCCCCACACACATAAACCCATGCACAAGTGCACACATGAGCAGATTTATTTATTTATTTATTTATTTATTTATTTATTTATTTATTTACTTTGTTTTTATTTTTTTCCTTAAGTACTTGATACATACATATAATGTGTTTGTGCAAATCAATCCCCATTCCCTCTCCTCAAATTCCTCCCCTTTCCTCCCTAATAATTCTATCTGCATTTTAATAGAAACTGCTGAGTCCATTTAGTGCTGACTAGATGTGTGGGGGTGGGTACAAACATCCAGGGGAGCATGGACAGCTGTCAGGGGAAAAATCCATGAAGAAAACGGGCCCTCTGCCCTGTAGTCATCAGTTGCCAATAGTTCTTCAGTTGGGGTAGAGGAGCTTCCAGAGTCTCCACCCATCTATTCTGGGATTTATCTGTGCAGATTTTGTAGATGGGATCCTAGACACTGTGAAACACATGAACACACACACACACACACACACACACACACACACACACACACCCCAAAATTTATAACCAGAGAATGGTTTTTAAAAGGTTACACAACGTCCTAAATTCAGTTCCTCGGTAGCAAAATATTTGAATTACACACAAGATCATAATACTGTCTATATAAAATTAAATTATTCAAATGAATATTTTAAAGTTCAGCGGATCTTTATATGGTAAATAGCACAGGCTGAACGAAAACAGTTGGTGCCAAACCTCCCTACAGCTGCACAAGAAAAATTGTAAATCAGTGTTCAAAAGCGTGAATCTACCAGGGTGAGGGGATCATCAGAGATTGAGGACCTACAGAATAGGTTACGGAGGCTCAGTAGACCAGACAGGTGGATCATAAGCAAAGAGCCTGGAAAACGGGCCATTCATATCTTGACAACCTTCAAAGACTAGGGGAAACGCAGGGATAGGTACCCCTCAAAGTAGGAATAAAAAAACTTTAATACATTTACAGGACTCTTAGCTTCTAAATACAGTGTGGATTGGAATCTACAGTGTGAAATGTCATAGGAGTAGTAGTATCCAGTTTTCCCCCTTGCTGTGACAAAAGTGTGTCATTTAGGGGCTGGAGAGATGGCTCAGCTACTCAGAAACATTAGCATCCTCACAACTGACTCTGGCTCTGGGATATCTGAATCCCTCTTCTGCCCTTTGCAGGTTCTGCATCCACATGACATAACACAAAAAAGACCCATGAACAAAAGTAAAGATGAGAACTTAAAATGAGTCATTTAGTTGATGTTAATGCACCAAGGTTTGTAGAGAGAATTTCTTCTAAGCATCACCTGTCAATAAAAAAAAAAGTCTATGACATATGAGCTGAGGCAGGAAATAGAAGGTGGGACACTGGCAGGAAGAGAGGATTCTTGGAAATAGTGTACAAAAGTTATGTCAAGATGTCAGTGAAAACTAACCAGGATACCTCCTAAGCATGAAGACCTGGGTTGATTCACAGAACCCACATCAAAATGTGAGTGGAGAAACCTTCTAATGCCAGTTGGGGAAACAAGGACAGGATCCCCAGGATCTGCTGACAACCACAGCTGGCATGAATGTTAAGTTCCTGGACCATTAGAGACCCTGTCTCGAAAACACAGACCATGCCTAAGGATGAGGCGTGAGGTTGTTCTCTGACTCTACCTGAATGAGGAGACATATACACACATCTGCACATATATGCATCTACACACACCCATGCACACACCTTAGGTAAAAAGATGATAGAAATTAGATAAACAAATGGTAGATGGATAGAAAAATGGGCAAATTATAGATAGATAGATAGATAAATGATAGAAAATAGACAGATAGATAATAGACAGACAGATAGATAGTAAGTAGATGGATGGATAGATAAATAGGTGATAGATGATAGACAAATGATAGATTAGATATATAAAATAGACAGCCAGGCAGACAGACAGATAAGATAAATAGACAGCATTGTATTTGAATGCAACTACTACAGAACAGATTGGAGCCCCCACTCCTTTACTTTCAGAACATAACCTGTGTTAGAGGGGAACTCACAACTTCCCCACAAGAAGCAAGCATCCTATTCCCGCAGAGAGGTGGAAACAGATGTTTATGCTTTCTCTATGCCTTCGTGGGTCAGCACTGTTTATCACAGGATGAAAAACATGCCACAGTAATTAAGTGTTAATTACATTGTGGCAGAAAATAAAAGAATGGCACCTCAGTTAGCAAGGAAGGCAGCTCTGACCAATGATTACATTTGACCTGAGCTTTGCTGAGCCCTGAAGCAAGAACTGTGGATCCCAGGAGGCCCGAGCTCTCACGCAAGGCTCCTGGAGAGTGAAAATGTCCTCTCCCTACAGGAGTGATAGTTCTCCTTTAACTTTAAGCAACTTCTGTACTGGCTGTGTCCTCCCTGCAGCCCGTGAGGTCATTGTAGTGCTGTAGGTTCCTGAAGTATTGGATCTGGGTGGTAAACCAGTGTAGATGTGGATTGTAGGATGGCATCCTGCCTGGTGGTATCTGGACCAGCACAGAGGTGCAGGGATGAGGGGCGAGGATGAGGAACATACTTCCTCCCCTGGGTCCTCTAGAACCTGTGCCCAATACCCAGCATTAGCTTTGCTCCCTTAGCTACCTAGTTCTGGTTATGTTAACATAGGGTGACTTCTGCTACTTTTTAACCTACATGAATGTCTAGCAGCTTACGTTATGTGACTTGTCCTGGGTAGACCTGAACAATGTGTGTTCACCTCATGTGGGACTCCAACTACAAATGATTCCAGCCAGGTGTACCTTATCATGGATATTCAGGAGCAGACTAGTGGCTCAGAAAACTCTATTAGTTGAAAACCTACTCCAGCATGGATGACACTCAAATTAGCTACATCCTGTAGATATCAGGCCAACTAGCAGGCAGCTCCACCAAAGAAGCCCCCTTCATCATGGATGACCCGGACCCCCGGGCAATTGTTCTCATCTTATTGCTCTTTGGAACAGGCCCTGAGTGTCATAAACTTCGAGAATCCTAAGCCTTATAGGTTTCTTAAGCTTCCTGAAACTTCTGACCTTCCTTCTTCCCTCCAGAAGGGAATACTTCAATTCCAATGGATTCCCAACACAACCCATGAAAAAATAAATGTCCAGAGGTCCCGAAACAACATTCATTCAGTCAATGTAACTAAATCCAGAGCAAAGAACATTCTTGCTGAGTGCTGTCCTTTGGATACCAAATGTCTCCCAAGGTCCCATGCTCAGAGAGGGAGTGCTGTAGAGAATGGCTATTGTTTCCCCAGCAGCACATCCTAAGACCTAAGGTGTGCAGTGTGAAACAGTCAGGATCCCTGCCCAACTCCCTGACCTCAAAGAAGAAGATACAAGAAACCCAGAGGGGAAAATAGCTAAACTTGCAACAACATCGCCCGCCGCTTACAAAGTTGTGATTTACTTGAACAGAAGAAACTACATCACCCAGCTCCACCCCTTTCCAGAGGTTACTTTAGCATTAGCTCAAAATTTCAAACCACAAGCAAAGGGGGCCCAGAGTGATGCTACCGAAAAATGAGTTGAGCAAACAAAACTGTGTAATGAAGATGCACCAGAAACACAAGGGAGGACTAGGCAGGCTGGGCTCAGTACTACCCGTCAGGCTGTTGCCCCCTCCCTTCTCCACAGAGTGTACCTGCCTTTGCAGGCAGAAATCCACAAGTTCTGCCCCTCTAAGTAGCTCTGACAAGCTCCCAGGGGAGTTAAGAAGGACTTTCTACACCATCAGCCGTGTCTCCTCTGTGTTGACATGAATGAGACATGAAGCTTTGGGGAAGTGGAGAGAAGAGAGGCTTGCCTGGCAGAGAACAGTACTCACAGCTCTGCACATAAAGACCCATCCTGAATTCTCAGATGGTGATAAACAGAAGGGGAGGAAGGAGACCCACACTGAGCAGTCCTGCAGCTGAGCGGATTTACCTTGTGTCTGACACGAAGACAGAAATAGTCCCATACATTCAGTCCCACTGTCCAAGGAGAAGCTACAGTAGTAGCTCCAGCAGCGGACATCCCAGTAAGAGTTGGCTGCTCATCCTATCAAGAATAGCACTTGCTTAAGAACAGGGTCCTGACTACAAATGGGCCCTGGTATATACAACCACTCAACCCAGAGAACTGAGAGCTATGACAGGATCTACAGGGGTTATCACAGGGCAAGCTTCTTCCTTCTGTGTGGCCATTTCATCCCCACTGGGCTTGGGCCAAGTTGAGAGCAGCAAGGGATTCAGTCTGTGTGCCCTAAAGTTGCTACAACACATGCCCATACATGAGGGATATCACAACAGATGCTCATTCTCTCAGCATTCTGGAAGTTGAGTGTCTAGAGCCTAAGTGTCAGTAGGGCTGTGCGTGCACACATACACGTGCGCATACACACACACACACACACACACACACACACACACACACAGATAGAGAGAGAGAGAGAGAGAGAGAGAGAGAGAGAGAAAGAGAGAGAGAGAGAGCTACCTGCCCCTCCCCTTGTTTCTGCAGGATGCCACCACCCTTTAGCTTGTGGACACATCGTCCATCCTTGTCTCTTTTGTCACATAGTGACCTCCTCTGCTTCTCATTCTTCTCATGGGCTCAGAAGTCAACAGTAATGGAGCGGGAGCCAATTCCAGTCCACATGGGATCAGCTTCACTCGGCTACAATGGGTAAGGCCCTGCCTTCCAATCAGTGACACACACAGACATTTGCATGTGAAGATGTCAACTCATCATTCTGAAAGGAACAACAGGATCTTCACCAACTCTTCATCCAGCACAAAACCAGAACGGTACCCTTGGCTCTCAAGACTGCTTCTAGTTAGTTGAACTGCTATTAACTGCGCTAATCAGTTCCCTTACTGTCCTAATAAAGTACCTGACAGAAGAAAAAAGAGGCTGCCACTGTACACGAGCTCCCTCCATATAGAAAACCAGGCTGGAGTCAGGGACAGGCAGGCCATGAACCTGGCAGCCTGCCTCTGTGGCTCTATGGCTGCCAGCTTGTCCCCCTGTCCAAGATGTTCCACAATCCCTTCGAAAAATGGTGCCAGCAACTGAGGTCCAACTGTTTAAACATGTGTACCCTTTAAACGAGAATTTCTAGGAAGAAGCTGTCTGTTAAAGCTGACTGGCTGGTTAGAACTGCAGTGGTGAGGAGATGTTGGAATGTTGATGATCCAGAGGCTACTTAACTGATAGTTTTAGCCCCCAGAATTCTTTGCCAACCTCTTTGTCAAAACTAATCTATATCATAGATTTAAAAAAAACATTTTGAATATATTAAGTTAGTAAACCAATAGGTATCACCAATCTAAAAGCTAAGACTGTCAACAGATAGCATAGTGTGGCCATAGAAAAGATCCCCCCAATTAGCTTTAACTGCATTGCTTGTGTGCCCACCAACGTATTTTGCATTTGCCTTGGATTATAACTTTCTTTGTTCTGTAAAACTATGAAACTTCGTGAAACTGCGTCGACACTGAACTAAATTTGTATTCCTGGACAATGATCACTCTACATGGCTCCAGAATAAATCATCCTTAATCCCTTAAGGTGAGAGTTTTGTTCATCATTTATAGTCTCTGAGGAGCATTTCACATTCAAACTATCCAAGAAAGGGAGGGGGTGCACCAGAGGGAAGCAGGGACCAACCTTTTTATCCTGGAACATTGAGTATCTTTGTCTCCTGTGAAGTCATGTGAATAAAAGGTCCAATGTTTTTGCCTCTGTTATGTCTAATAATAAGATGTTATGAAGCAATGGTCTTCACCATGTAAAAGAAATGGGGAAGGATGGAGGACAGGAAGGGAGGGCAAAGAAAGGAAGTAGCAGGGATGGGGGGTAGGCAAAAATCTCAGGGAAGGGATATCCAGACATCAAACATCAGACAAAGCTGCAGTTGTCCCAAGTTCACATTCTCCCTTGACTCAGAAGCACAGCATCTTTTCTGCTAAGACCTGCTCTATGCTCCCTCCCTGAATAAAGACAAAGAGTCTGAAGGGCAAACCTTGGAGGTCAGACTCCAGTGAGAGGATAATGAGCGTGAGTAGTAATCAGCCCCTAATGGGAACACCAATAGCAGTACCGACACCCTGTCAAACAAGTCTGCAGAAGGACTGGAGTTCTCTCATGGAAATCCAGAGAAGCCAGGAGCCCTGTGCTGTCTGAGTCACACCAACACCCAGAGTCCTCGAGCAAATGCAGAAATGCCAGAGCACACCAGGACAATCCTCACCAAACACAAGAGCCCTCTAGGTTTGGCACTGGGCTGGGGACAGATGTCAAGGGGACTGAAGTCTTTTCTGAAGTGAAAAGATTCTGCCTCCCATCAGGCCTAGTTAGACATTTAAAATGGAAATAATGGGGCATTTCCCACCCACTAAGTGGCTAATGGCCCCCTAATCACCAGGTCTCCCTGAAGGGCCGATGTGAGCAGCTCAGACCTGACCCAGGGCTTCCAAAAATCCACACTTCTCTAGACACTTCCTGTAACACAGACTTTGCAACAAGGGAATTGGAAGGGAGGGAATGAAGGGCTGCATTTGAACAAATATCCCTTATATGCATCTATATAAATTCTCAAACAATAATAAAAAAGATTAAAAAGAAAACACCTGGGGTTGGGGATTTGGCTCAGTGGTAGAGAGCTTGCCTAGCAAGCTTAAGGTCCTGAGTTCGATCCCCAGCCCCCCCCCCCCAAAAAAAAAGAAAAAAAGAAAAGAAAAAGAAAACACTTCATCAGGGCCCCACGCCTCCTTTGATCAGCATTTTGCTCCAGGCTGGTGAGATGCTCAACAGGTCAACGCCCTTGCTGCCAGGCCTGAGGACCTGAGGTACACACATGTGCAGTGGGAAGCTCACACACACATACTAATTAATTAATTAACTAATTATCTAACTAAATAATTAAAGTAAATTGCCATTTCTTAATAAATAAAACACTATAAAGCTGACACTTGCATGAAAGGGTCTGCATTATTAGCTGACCCCTGACCCGTTCTCTCTCAGACTCACCAAAGAGAGAACCATGTGGGACTATCACCAACCTGTGCTTAGCAACTGACAGAATCCTGAGTGTATCTGTCTGAGGAATGAAGGGCACCCTGGGCATGCAAAACACCACACAGGTCCAAGACAGAAGGGTGCCTCAGTGCACGTATGCAAAACCAAAGTTCAGATGAGTTCACGAGAAACCATGAAATAACACACAGCCTGCATTGTCAAACCTGAGCTTTCCCAGAACTAAAATTTGCCTGATTTTACCTAGCGTTTCCCCAGAGGACCAGCAACCTCTTCTTGTCTTGTTCTTGTCCTTTCTACTCTATTTCTACTTTGTTTAATACTAATTTTAAAAAATCCTTAACACTTGGAGAAACACATGTTCATCAAACAGGAACAAACAGGTGTCTCTTGTTAAACAGTATGGTTTTAATCTTTCTTGGGACTTTTAGACATATTTTGGGGAGTTTTGTTGTTTTGTTTTTTTTTTGTTTGTTTGTTTTTTTTTTTCAACTTAATGCACACTGCCGCATCATAGAACAAAGACTTGAGGGGAAACGCTGCATGTTTGGAGTTTGCCCTTGAAAAGCCCCTACAGAGTTAGGCAGAGGACACTTTGACTGTAGCCTCCTTTGTTCTGAGAGGAAAGAAGGGAACTCTCTGTGGTGTTTACAAATACCTGTTTCTCTTTTATACTTGTACCCAGATCCACTCTTCCTGCCTTCTTCGCCAATATCCTGCTCTGGAATTAAATAAATGAATACATATGTATGTGTGGTTGCATAAGCATGGTAGGTCAGTGGACAACCTTAGTTGTCTTCCTCAGTCACTGTGTCAACACCCTTCAGTGGTCAAGTTGACACACCTGAGTAGAGGAGACGGTAACTGGTGTTTTTTTTTTTTTTTTTTTTTTTTTTTGGTTCTTTTTTTTCGGAGCTGGGGACCGAACCCAGGGCCTTGCGCTTCCTAGGTAAGCGCTCTACCACTGAGCTAAATCACCAACCCCAACTGGTGGTTTTCTAATACTAATTGGGTTCCCCAAAATAGATTGCAGAAGAAAGTCTGCACCTAGATTCTGGGAACTTGCCCACAGTTAATTCTGATTGGTGAATAAAGATGCCAGCCTCCAATCGCAGGGAAGGGGAGAGAGAGAAAAAAAAAGAAATAGAGAGAGAGAGAGAGAGAGAGAGAGAGAGAGAGAGAGAGAGAGAGAGAGAGAGAGAGAGAGTGACGGGATTTAGGGTTCCTAGGCTTGGGTCCTCGAGCAAGCAGGACAGAGAGGTCTGCCATGCCTTAGGAGAATGTGTTGGAGGGGAGACAGAGGCTGCCAT
Source organism: Rattus norvegicus (assembly GCF_021556685.1). Classification (NCBI taxonomy): domain Eukaryota; kingdom Metazoa; phylum Chordata; class Mammalia; order Rodentia; family Muridae; genus Rattus; species Rattus norvegicus. The sequence goes on from NC_141555.1 coordinate 68,522,174, forward strand.
GGAAGGGAAATAACATGCAGAAGGGCAGAGCTGCTGTATACAAAGGATAAGAGGTCATGGCCCAGAGTGCTGCTTCTTGGAGTCAAGAACAGTCAAGATGAAGCATAGAAAGTAGTAAATAGTAACTTGGCGTTATTGCTGGGAGGTGGATTCTAACAGCATGGAGGGTAGGCAGCTGCCCAGCTATGGGCTGCTTAACATATAGGTGCTGGGCGTGTTTCTTTCATTCGGGAACAGAAACCATTGAGGTGAGTAACCCTGCGTCGGGATTTATTAATTTTTTTTTTTTTTTTGTTTACTACAGGGGACCTCAGCTGAGGATTTGCCTCCATTGCATTCGCCTGTGGACAGATCTGTGAGGCATCTTTTGGAATAATGATTGGTGTGTGGAGGCCCACTGTGGATGGCGCCACCTCTGGGTGGGCGGTCCTTGTTACAGAAGAAAGCACGTTGACCAAGCAATGAGCAAAAATCCAGTAAGCAGTTGTTCCTCCATGGCCTCTGCTTTAGTTGCTGCCTTCAAGTCTCTGCCTAGAGTTCCTGCCCTGACTTTCTTCTGTGATGGGCACTGATCAAGCTGAAGTTAACCCTTTCCTCCCTGAGATAGTTCACACAGTATTTCATCAGAGCAAAGAGAAGGAAGTGAGACAGTTCCACCCTGCCTTGCTTTGTTTTCTTGCAACAAAGTCTCACACTTACACCCCAAACATACCAGTCCAGCTGGTGGACCAGGGAACATCGGGGATGCATCTGTCCACCTCTCTGGTACCAGGATTCCAGGCCACCATGTCTGACTTTAATTTTTTAACGTGGGTTCTAGGGACCGAACTCAGACACTCATACTTTCATGGCAAACACTTCTGGCTAAGCCAGCTCCTTAGCCCAAGAAACCCACCTTGAAACTTTGAAAGAAATTCCTCAGTCAGTCCACAGTCTCTATTTAAAGTGCACATTCCTTCCATGACATTGCCATGTGGGTTAAATTTCTAATCAGAAGACAGGAAACCACGTTGAGATATGAAGAATTTTGTATTGTTTCTCAATAGGGCGGCATTTTGCATTTGTAAAATGTTAAGTTTCTGGAAGAAACCTTATCTGCCATATGCTCCACAAAAAAAAAAAAAAAAAAAAAAAAAAAGGAAATACCTTTAGTCCATGAAGTATAACTTAACACCCACAGTCATCATGAAGAAGGCAGGGGTGGATATCATCTGTGTTGTGTGGTCCTGAGAAAGGTCAGATATTAAGCAGATATTTATCAAACATTTAATGGGAAGAGGGGGAGATAGAAGAATGTCACTTTAAAATTATATTGACTTCACTCTTCTTTGGGCAGAAACATTTTAAATAATATTCCATTGTCCTTCCTGGTGTGTGTGTTTTAATTGTTGTATCACATCCACCTCCTGGGACCTTGGCCTTTATGTGAGTGTGTGGTTTCTAATTGCTAAGGAGGTCCTGGGGAGGGGCTGCCAAAGAGGGATTCCGATAGGACAGAAGATGAGTTCAAATGAGGCTGTTAATAACTCTGGCTTTAGAAGGGCAAAAACAATAAATATATCTGCTGGGAATGTGTCTTGTCACAATAATATAAAACCAATCAGTATCACTTAATCCCAAGGGTGTGATTTACTTGGGAAGAAACACCAAAGCACACACAGCATCAGTTCAACAGCCCAGCCATCTCCCAGGACTCTTGGCTCATCCATCTTTCTCATCCTACTGCCCTCAGCAGATTGGCTATAATGTAGTCACAAGATGGCTGCTGCATCCCCAGAGAACACATCACACTCCTCCAGAGCAGAACTCCAACACTGGATGGGAGGAAGAGGAAGAGAGTTGAAACTGTCTTGGATAGCTCCCTATTTTTGACAGTCTGAAAAAAATCTTTCCTCAGAAGACTTTTGGTGTGTCTCAGTGAGTCTTCTCATGCACCTCAACACCAGTGACATGCACAGAACAAAGCTAGCATGAATGATTCAAACTAATCAGGATGCCCTCCGTGGATTAAATGATAGAAAGTCAGTTATCCTCATATCCAAATGAAACTGGCTATTTGCAGTGAGAATTTTGGTGGATTTAAAAACATAGAAATATTATGAGTTTGTTTTTGTTTTAATCCAGGCTGTGGGGTATGGGTTTGCTTCCGATTGTCAAGAGTGGCTGACTATGATTTGCCTCGTGCTCTAGCAGGGGCATGATTTTGCCAGCAGCAGATAGATTTTGCAAGTGTGTAACATTTGGAATGCTGGAGACTTTTCAGAGAACATATAAATGCTAGAGCCCCATAGGTGGGCTGCTGTTGTTTGCAGTTTGTTAAAGAGTCATGTCCAAGAAGAAATTAAACATCCTGACAATGAAGATCAAAATGCCCCCCAAGGAACTCGATGCACCTAATCAACAGGAGGTCGTCTAATGGTAATAGAACCCCTTTCCCTCTCTCCTCTTATCTCTCCTATCTAGTGTTAGGGGGTTGAATGTGAAAGAAGGAGAACCTACAAAGTAGCAAAAGGAGGGCTAGAACAATTGAATGAAGGTCCATTATCAGCCACAAAGTATAAGGCCTGTGTATCAGGTAACAACAGAGACAATTTTAGGAAACCAGTCAATTTGATGCCACTGTAATTTAAATGGAATTTAGCAGCTAGTTAAAGAGCTATCTTCCCTTCCCATCATTTGGGGACATGTTACAATTCAAGGGGATATCCTTGTTTGTTCCATATGTCTCAGTCTCTCTCTCCTTCCTCACAATCTTGTGTCTGAAGTGGAAATTTCTGGTTTTTCTGTGATGCAGACTCATGTGGGGTTTTGTTAAGGTGAGTCACATGATATTTGGAGAGATTACCAGTATGACTCAGTAGACACTGATGGGGTGCTTGCATTGTTTGCCCTGCAATCCCTCCTTGGTCTTGATTCTCACTGACCTTAATTTTATTGAGGTGTTGCAGAGAGCTCCTGTTATTCCAGCTGGTTCTTATCACTCCTGCTGACTAGTGCCAGTTTGGTGGAGGCCTGAATGTTTCTGCTAGATTGTGCTACCAGTGCTGATTTGTGTTTGGTGACATTTTTTTCAACTGGACTATTGGTATACTGACACTACTCTACTGGACTGCCGTTGTTCTGACAGCTCAGATTGGATTTGCCCCAAAGAACTACTTCTAAACAGGTCCACATCCACTTGCCCTATTTATCATCTTTTGCCCCTACCTTTGGTCAGTGCTAGAAGGGGGCTCTAAGCATTTGAGAACTCTTGTTAAAATAGGTTAGAAAAAAATCTTAGTCTACATGTATCCGCATATAATGAAGGGGTGTCAGACTCGTTTCCATTACAACTTCTTTTCCCTTGCATCTGTTTTTGCAGCTATCTCCTCTTTAAAGAAAGTGCTCTGGGTGTTTTCTGAGGAAAATTCATCATATGCATGGATGTTTAATAACATGTTTTCCCATTTGTGTGTATACATATATGTATATATGCTATGCGTGTATGTTTTCAATGTGTGCAGCATGCAGGCCAGAGGATCAATTTACCTTGGTTTGACCCATGGTCTCTCTGTGGCCTGAATCTCACCAGTACAGGCCAGAGGGCTGGCAATAAATCCCAGGAATTCTCCAACTCCTGGTACAAGAACTTATACCCTTGCTTAGATTTTTACCTTGTGTCCAGTCCCTCAGGTTTCACCCCAAGCTGACTCCCTCATCCCAAGCAGTGTGTTTGAAAAGGAAACATTAAGTAACTATTAGGACTAATGGACCGACCAGAGTGATTTAAGGACCATAAGGGCATTACACTCAAAGAGTGGGAATTCAGAGCATTGAGATGAGAATTTTAAAAGGAAACATGTGACAGCTTTTAAAACCTTCAGGACAACCCAGAGCCTATTAGGGAAAGCTGAAAACTGTGTCTTCACTCACTCAAGATAAGAATCAACAGAAACCCAAGCTTGTTTCAGCTTATTTCCTATGAAACTGCATAAGCTTGTTTCTTATTTAAGAGGCATAAGGCCTTTTCCCTCTGATGCTGTCCCTACTACACCAAATGAAGCAGGGACTGGCCCCTACAGCTGTGGGTTTGTGTGTGGACCAGTACCAGATTGTCTCTCATCCGTGTCCACCCAAATGTCATATTTGCACTTCCAATTTACCAAGTGACAGGAATGGCTGGTTATCACTTCTGAAGATAACTAGGAACGTGCAAGGTCAAGAGAAGAATGCAATGATTTTCATCCTGAAATTGGTTAAAATAACATTCTCATTTCCTATTTCGTTAGATGGGAAAGCCTTGTGCAGACCGGGCCCTATTGGACAATAGAACAAGAATTGCACTAAGACCATTATTATCTTGAAAAACATCTACATGAGATTGGTCTCCAAGACAAGTGGTGTGTGTGTGTGTGTGTGTGTGTGTGTGTGTGTGTGTGTGTGTGTACATAAACTCATGTTTCTGTATGTGCATGCATGTAGAGCTCAGAGTACAATTTTGGGTGCCATTCATCTGTCATATAGTTTTATTTAGTCAGGAAGACACATACATTCTACAACACATATGTAGAGACCAAGGGACATGTTGTAGGATTCAGTCCCATCTTCAACCTGGTGAGTCTTGGGGATTGAACTCAGATCCTCAGGCTTGGTGGTAAGTGCCCTTGCATGCTGAGCTATCTTGCCAGTGCCTGTCTTGGTTTTTGAGGTAGGTTTTTCTCACTGGGATCTGGGAACTGATGCCTGTGATGGTTTGGGCGAGTGTGTGCCTGTATGCCTGCGTGTGTGTGTATGCATGTATGTTCAGCTCAGAGAGTGGCAGCTTTAGAGGCATGGCCCTGTTGGAAAGGATGTGGCCTTGTTGGAGTTAGTGTGTTACTGTGGGTGTGTTCTTTAAGACCCTCATCCTAGCTACCTGAAATCCAGTATTCTCCTAGCAGCCCTCAGATGAAGATGTAGAACTCTCAGCTCCTTCTGAACTATGCCTGCCTGGATGCTGCCATGTTCCCACCTTGATGGTAATGGACTGAACCTCTGAACCTGTAAGCCAAGCCCAATTAAATGTTGTCTTTATAAGAGTTACCTTGGTTATGGTGTCTGTTCATAGCAGTATAACCCTAAGTAAAACATTGACTATGGGGTGGCCAGTGAACTTCAGAGGTCCCCAGGTCTCTGTCTCCCTGATTCTGGGGTCAGAGTGCATGCTACCACTTTAGACTTGTAAGTTGGCTCTGGGGATCCAAGCTCAGGTCTCCATGCATGTACAGCAAGCAGTTTACCTACTGACCTATATCCTTTAGCTAACAAATGGGTTTAAAAGGAGATAAAGGTAGATCCCAGGTGCCTGACATCAGGGAAGCTGAGCTCAGGTGCACACTAGGGCAGCTGTTGCAGGGTGAGGGACATGGTACAGGGGACATTAGGGCCAAGGAGACATAACAGGGGCATGCTTGGGACTTACATTGCCTGTGTTGCCTCCACACAGAAGCCTGATGATGTCGGTGCAAGCTGGAGGAGAGCCATCTCCATCGATAGAGGTTGCTGTGATCTAAATGTCTCTCCTATCCCAACCCTAGGAAGATGTCACCTAAGATGACATCATTGGGAAGCAGCACTTTGGAGGGTGTGACTTCAGTCACAAAGATGGACTCCTCCTCTGTGTTATTGGCGCACCTATGTTTAAAAAGAACCCCCAGAGAGCTTGCTGGACCTTCTCAGACCAGAAAAATATAGGCAGAACGCACCATCTATAAGCCAGGTAGCAGGCTTCAGTAAATTTGCCAGGGCTCTGATCTTGGACTTGAAGCCTCATTATCAGCCATCTAGTCTCTGAGTCTGTAGTGACAGCAACCTGGATAGTTCCTGGGTGAGGCAGGGATCAGCCAGTAGAGGGGTGAACATACAATGTGCTTCTTGACTTCTAGTGAGAACAGAATGCAGATGAATGCTTCAAGGCTAAGCAATAGGAGTGGCACAGCTTGGTTAATGACCGGCCTAAAATATAAAGCAAACAAGAATAATAATTTGTATGAGAGAGTGGGCAGACATGGCCACTAATCTTGGTAGCTGACTTGAGTGGCTCTGAATTCAATTAAAATGCACGCATCTTGGCACTCTTGTGAGGGATTTTCCGATCAGGTTATTTGAATCAGGAAAATTTGCCATAAGAGTGGGTGGGATCTTATGGTTGCAACCCAGATTTAAGAATGTGAAAGAAGGAGGCTTTGATTTTTGTCTGCCTGCCTTCACAGTCACTGGTAAGTTCATCTTTCGTGTGGCTGGTGTATTCCTTTGCTAATATATGAACCATCTTTTCTGATATCTCATTGTATACTGAAGACCAACGCCTACAGGAAACTCACGTGCCTTCAGCACCAGGTGAAGATACCTGAAACATCAAGCATCATAGATTTAGCAGCCAAAGGGCTTCTCAGTACCCTTGCATGAGACAGCCATCGTTAGATTATCCAGACAGTGTCCTGTAAGCCAAATTACCTTCTAATGTGTTTGGTGGTTTGAATAGGAGTTTGCCACCATAGACTCATGTGTTTGAATGCTTGACCCATGAGGAGTGATACTATTAGGAGATGTGGCCTTGTTGGAGTAGGTGTGACCTTGTTGGAGTGGGTGTGGCCTTGTTGGAGTGGGTGTTTCCTTGTTGGAGTAGGTGTGGCATTGTTGGAGTGGGTGTGGCCTTGTTGGTGTAGTTGTGGCACTGTTTGAGAGGGTGTGGCCTTTTTGGAGTGAGTGTGGTCTTGTTGGAGTGGGTGTGGCCTTGTTGGAGAGGGTGTGGCCTTGTTGGAGTGGGGGTGGCCTTGTTGGAGTAGGTGTGTCTTTGTTGGAGGAATTGTGCCACTGTGGTGGCTTTGCTTTGAGATTTCTATATACTCAAACTATGCTCAGTGGACAATCACTTTCTGCTGCCTGTGCATCAAGAACTTTGGGCCCCTCAAGCACCAAGTCTGCCTGGATGCTCCCATGATTCCTGCCATGATGATAATGGACTGAACCTCTGAAACTTTAAGCTAGCTGCAATGGAATCTTGTAATTTATAAGAGTTACCTTGGCTGCTGTGCCTGCAGCCATGAGCATGCTCAGGCTACAGAAGAGGTTTGCATCTAATGTCCTCCACTGTGCTAAAAAGAAGGTCCAGTTGGACACCAATGAGACCAATAAAATGCCAACTCCCGTCAGCTGATCAGGAAGCTGATTGAAATTGGCCTGATCATCTGGAAGCCTGTAACTGTCCATTCTCAGGCTCGCTGCCAGAAAAACACTTTGAAGGGCAGGCACATGGTCATAGGGAAGAGAAAGGGTACTGCCAACACTTGGGTGCCTGAGAGGGTGACCTGGATGAGAAGGATGAGGATCCTGCACCAGCTTCTTAAGAGATCCTGGGAATCTAAGAATATTGGCCACCATATGTATCATAGCCTGTACCTGAAGGTCAAAAGGAATTTATTCAAAAACCAATGGATTCTTATGGAGCAGATCCACAAACTGAAGGCAGAGGAGGCCTGCAAGAAGCTACTGGCTGACCAGGCTGAGACACACAGGTCTAAGAACAAGGAAGCACAAAAACGCATGCGAGGAGCACCTCCAGGCCAAGAAGGAGGAGATCATCAAGACGGTGTCCAAGGAGGAAGAGACCAAGAAATAAAGTTTCCTTCACGTCTGTGCATAGTGACCTCACTGTGGCATCACATGATCATTCATTAAAATAAAACAAGCCTTAAAATAAAAAAGGGTTACCTTGGCTGTGGAATCTGTTCACAGCAATGGAAATCTAACTAAGACAATGGGTAATCATTCTGCCATTTCTGTTTCTCTGGAAACCCTAATACAACAGCGCTCCAGAGAGAGGAACAAGTATCAACCAAACAGCATAAATTCCAGTTTACTTTTCTGGTGAATATGAAGTTGTTGTGTTTTTTCTTTTTTTTTAAAAAACAAATTTGTTGATTTTTTGGTTTTTTTGGGGGATGTTGTTGCTGCTGCTGCTGTTGTTGTTGTTGTTGTTGTTGTTATTAAAGAAGAAACACATTAAACCTCTTCATACCTGACTAGCTGGCAAAGCCCACATCAGCTAAAGTGATTAAGGCATTAGGAATGTGTGTACACAAAAACAGAAAGTTATTCCTGTCAAGTTCAGATGAGAGACAACATCAGCCATGTGGGCTAGCCTAGAGCCTCAACCATTTAACACAGACAAATCAAGACACACTGTCAGCAGCCTGTCGGCCCATCAGAGACTAGGGCCTGAGTGTTGTGTTGTTATTTTCTTTTATGAATTTTTGCAGCTACCCTGCTCGTTAATCGTATTTATAATGTTAACTTTGGAACTTTTTTTTTTGGCTCATCAAATATTTCCTTAATGAACTGTCAGCTCACCACCCCCCCCCATCTCCATTGTAATGACTTTCAAATTAAGTTCATCTGGACCACGGGGGTTTTTAGAACCCTATGATTACAGAAAACACGGGGAAAAGAACCCCTTTCATTGTATTTGAAGAAAGACATATTCATTCACCTGTCGCCTTCCCCCAGTGCTGACTTTTCGCATGCTCAATGCTGAGACCTCTGCTTCATGTGCACCATCAGATGAACACTTCCAAACCAGGAGGCATTATCCTGACATGACCATACAGTTCTCCCTCACCTACAGCCACCGATTCCAAACTCCTGGTGTCATTCCTCCCCTTAAAAGAGAGCTGTTGGGATCCACGCTCTGCATCACCCATGCCCATAATCCAGAGCTCATACCTTTTAAAAATCAGATGTGTTTATATTATCAAATGTGTGAATGTTATGGCTAAAAGGAACTGTGTGTATCACGTGCCTGTCTGATGTCTGAAGAGGCCAAGAGAGGGCATTAGATCTCCTGAAACTGGCTAATAGTTCAACTGTGAGCCATCATATGGATGCTGGGAACAGAACCTGGTTCCTGTGCAAGAGTAACAAGTGTTCTTCGTGGCTGAGCCATCTCTCTAAGCCCCAGAATCTGTGCCCTGTCCCTGGAGATGCTTTGCTCCTCTACAAAACCACATGGGAGACTTGGTGCTCATCCTTGAGAACTGACTTCACCCTATCAATGGAGAGGATGCCATGGATGGTGGTATTGTAGACACTAGGAAACTCTGAGGGAAAGTGCCTTGTATAGGGGAGTCCTATGAGAACCAAGACTGGAGGAGCACCCTGGACTGGATAGAGTTTGGGTTGGGCCATAGCAGAAGGTAAAAGAGTGATGGTGCCAAGGACATTTGAGCAGTCCCATGAAGTATCCAGTCTGGGATCTTAGTTAGGTTTCCACTGTTGAGAAGAGACACCATGACTAAGGACAACATATAATCGGGGCTGGCTTACAGGTTTAGAGGGTCAGTCCATTATCATCAAGGCAGAGGGCTTGGCAGTGTGCAGACAGACATGGTGCTGGAGAAGGAGCTGAGAGCTCTACATCTTCATCTAAAAAAATCCAGGAGCAGACTGTCTCCCTCATGGCTGGGAGAAGGATTTCAAGAACTCACCCGCACAGGGACACACCTCCTCCAAGATGCCAACCTCCTAATAGTGCCATTTCTTGGGCAGTGTATATTCAAACCACCACAGGTTCTATTCACATATATGATAATTACACCATTGTTTTAAAGTCTTGCTTAAAGACTCATGATGTTTGTGTTAAGAATATTCGTTGGGTCTGGGTGGCTCCAAAACCTCAAGAACATGAAGTCCTGTGTCACCCTGAAGTATGAAATTGGCATGTGTGCATATCCCCTCCCATCCTCTGCAATATCATAATGTTAAGTGTATGCAGCTCCAGTGTGCAGCCTGTAGGTGCCGGTATGTGTGAGTTCTTGAGTCGCACACTCAACAGAATCAGGCTTGATCCTTCTGTAGTTTTATTTATGGCTGGAACTCTGGCCTAGAAGGATGGGCAAGTAAATAAGAAATACCCAATTGAATAAAGATGGAATAAAAAAGACACTCCTTCTGGAAGAGGAGAATGTATGATTTCTTTTCAGGATCTGTGGGAAGACTTTGGACACCTGGGCAAATGTGGAATGACCTATAGATCCTTGGAAACATTTGGATAGTTACAGAAACTCCTGGAAAAGTGGAAGATCCAAGATCTCTATGGCAAGAGAGGAAGGTTTATGTGAACCTGGAATGTGTGAGGGAATTACCTGTCCAAGTTTGTCAGTAGAAGAGTCAGCAGAAGGAGGCCCAGGCACAGTGTGATCTTCTTTGAATCTTTCCCTGTTCTCTCCAGTACTGTGTTTTGTAGATGTTGCAGTCACTCTGGCTACCAACTCATCAAAGTCCACATGTTCTTCAAACAGAGTAGACATAACCCGTTTTTGTTGTTGTTGTTGTTGTTGTTGTTGTTGTTGTTGTTTTTTGATCTTTTTTCTTGTTTTTTTTTTGTTTTGTTTTTTGTTTTTTTGTTTTTCACCTTCCCAAGAATAGTCACTAAAGATGAGGCCACTCTTTTTCTAGTAGCAGGATGTAAGGAGATACTCTGATATCCCTGGTCCTTAGCATCGAGATGTATTAAAAAAAATTAAAACACTTGTTTTATGTGTTCCCACCAGACCTGGTATTTACAATGTGTGTCAAAGAATCCAGATTCACCCCTAGTTAAATACTTCTTTAGTTGTATTAATACGTAGCCCGTGGAATCTTATATTTCCAATTACTCCTTCCCATCCGCTCTATTTTTCTGTCTATTTTATATTTACTTCAGATGTGAACATATATTGCTATTGTTTCATGTTACAGAGCAATTATGACTGAAAATGTTAATTTTAGTCTTGTTTTAATTACTCTGTTCCTCATGCACTGATTTCTGTGTATGGATATGAATTTCTCACACATTATTTAATCTCCTTAAATGATACTTCTGTAACATTCTTTTTCAAAGTCTACTTTTTAATTTTTAATTATCTCTGTGTGTCTCTCTGTGTGTGTGTGTCTGTGTATGTGTGTGTATGTGTGAGTGTGTGTGTGTGTGTGTGTGTGTGTGAGTACACATATGAGCACGATGTCCAAGAAAGCCAGTAGGGGGAAGTAGATACCCTGGAACTGAAATAATAAAGTGGTTGTGGGTCATGAGACATGGGAGCCTGAAACAAAACACAGTTCTTCTGTAAAAGCAGTTTGCATTCTTAATTAATATGTAGTGACTGTGGCACTCTTTTAACATCTCTTCAATTAGTCCAGTTGGTTAGCAATTCCATGAGATGTTGTCTGGAAAAAAAAAAAAACTTTTTAAAATTTTTATCTTTAATAGGCACTTTTTTTTCTTCTGAGCACAGAATTGGACCTTTAGAGTTACTTATTTCGAAAGTGAACTTGTGACACCCTGCCTGTTTTGCAGTGGGCGTGATTTCAAGTATACACACAACTGTACCTTCTGTTTTGATTCTCTGTCCTTTTCCTTGTTTTTTTTTTCCTCTCAAGCTTTTCCACAATCAAGTTCTTTATTATATAAATATATGATGATATTACTTATGTATCTCTCCAAGCTCAGCTTTTAACTCTCATGAACACTAAAGTCTGTGTCTGGCTATATTCTGAGTTCAGCACCTAGGACAGCTTCCGGGTCTCAGCAACATTAAGTGTTTGTTAAACAAAGGGGCTTTTTATTCTTATTTTACAGATGAGATGCCTCAGGCAGAGAAAGCTTATTGTAACGGAACACACTGGGATTCCTAACTTGGTTTCTGAGAGACTTAATGAGTTGAATACAGAACAGGAGAGCCTAAGGTTTCTTAGGGTTGTTTCTTAGGGTCTTAGCCATAGAGGATGAAAAGTAACACGTTCAGTAAGGCGAGAACAGCTCAGATTTAGGTTACTACAACTCAGTCTGGATCCACTCACATCAGCCCCTCCCCGTATGTGTGGCTTGCCTGGAAGAGTGTTAAGACAATTGTACATTGAATCCTGTTCTGACATGCAAGCATAAAAGTTGAGGACAAATAATCTTTCTATTATTATAGCTATAAAATTTTATTTTTCTTGTGTTTATTATATTTTATTGTATTTATTGTATTTTGTTGCACTTTATGTCTGAGACAATATTTTACAATGTAGCTTTTGCTGGCCTGGAAGTTGTTTTGTAGACCAAGCTGATTAGAAGAGAATCTTTAAAAAAAAGTCTGATTGATCTAATATATATGGTTTAAACCTCTATTGAGATTATTTAGAAAATATCAGGTATCCATTCTCTGTAATTAATTGCTTATCTCATATGATAAAGAAACAATAAAATTTTATTCTAGTCAAAATAATTCTCTATAATTTTAATATCTAAAGATACAGAAGAACATTAAGTTAATGTGGAATATTAGATCAGCTGAATTACAAGTTCATTTATTTAAGAATAACCAGAATCATTGAGATGTTTCTGGAACATAATATAGGAACAAAAAACAAAGCATTGAATAAATAGTGGCAGAAGAAGAGGGTCATTTTCTTAAATGTAGCTTACCTTCAGATCCACTTTATTTTCTTTTATTTGGTAAAAATTCAATTTAAATACTCCTCTTCAGTGTTTTTCATCCTGTCATTGACTCTATTTTCAAAACTCTATTCCATAACTAGCATGATTATTAAGTTTAAAACAAAGAATTTTGCGTGTGTCAATCACTTTCTGCATTTCCTAATTTTTGGTTTATTCTGTACCCAATGACCATTTTGTTTTGAAGTCAGGAAGAATTTCTGGCTCATTTGATGAAAATTTTCTGAAAGCATATATCATTCATAGTTGTAAAATGTAGTGCATATGTTTAATAGTACTGGATATTATAGTTAAAAATCATCTGGATAAGGAATTTTCCATGAATATCAAAGCACGCTAAACTACTAAAGAGAAAACATAGAAGAGCTGGATTTTATTAAATATTTTTACTCTTCTAGAGTTTGTAACTTTACAAAATATGAGCAAATCACTTATTTCTGTGAAATTCACATTCATGAGCTATTTTATTCTAGTCAAATTGCTGTGCCAGCTCCCACAAAGTTGGATTAAATGCTAATTGCAATCCAAAATGATTGCAGTAAGTGGGCAAATTATTTGTCCGCATGTACTAAGCAAGCATGTAATGTAAGCATAGGTTTGCTCTTATTGACATAAGAACTACCAGATATAATGTGAAAAAATACATCTATTAAGGTAAATTTTTTGTTATATAACATCTATTAATTCATGGTCTGAGTAATGGCTTAAATCACCAAACCTTGATCAGTAAATAGGAATTTCTAGTGAGTTAGAGGTTCTCTCAAGCATCTTCAAGTAAATCGATCTAAAATATATTCCTTTAAAATTCTCCTAAATACACTTATCATGAAATATTCCACATCACAGTAAATAACTCCAACATATTTTATTTGCTCAAAACAAGACATTTTCTTTCTTCCGGCCCTCTCCATAATAAGTCTACTACCAAACACATAAATTTCCAACATAGCTGTCTGATATGAATCTTTTTCTTTATCACTGACACTACTTCCAGATTGACTTCAAAAACATTCTTCAAATCATTCTGTGTATCATTCCATAATACATAAGTAACCAGACTCCCTTAGTATGTACATAGAGAGTTAAACAAACTTATTCAAAACTATTCAATGATTTCTTAAACATTTTCCATAAATAAAAATGTACATCTCTCATATTGTTTCTGTAAGCCCATATGTGATATCTAAGCTTCAGCTTTATTTGGTCCTCTCTTCCATTACTTAATCTATACAAACTACTTTTCACATATTCTTTTTCAATATGCAAGCTCTTTTCCTTTTATTGACCTTATATTTATAGTAATATTGCCCAAAATATAGCTCAATTATTTTTCATCTAATTTAACTTAGCTGTTATTTCCTTAGGACAATCTCCATGACCTTATTTCTAAGATAGATTCTTCAATTATTTCCATACAATCAATTCAAACACACTGATTTATGGATTCATCTTTCTTTTTTCTTATATCGTAATGTAAATTTTATAAGAGGAAGATCATAATACCTTTCATTATTTCGGAATCTATACCACTATTATGGAGCCTGGTACATTAATGGAGACTTATCGTTTATTACATGATTCAGTAAGCTGTAAAAATAAACTTTATACTGTTCTTCGTTTTAATGAATATGCATTCCATGCATTGGTTAAACCATCAGTAAGCATTTATGTGAGTTCTTCAATATATTACAATTCAATGACCTAGATGACATTGTGTAAATATTTTTATTTGTCAATGATAGTCTATTTCATATTCAACAAAAATGCTTAGTTGAGTGAGCAATTATCTCAGTTAAGAATAAATTTGACATGAAAGAAAAAGATGCCTAATTTTAATTGATAACACCCATGTAAAAATGCCAGGTGCCAATCATTTGTGGTCCCATCTCTGAAAATACAAAGAGATGATCATTCCTAGGGGCTTACTGGTCACGGAGTCAAATTTCATTTGTGAGCTCTTTCAGTGAAAGATTAAAAAGCAAGAGGACCCAATGCTGTGTTTACAGAGCTGAACCTTTACCTCATCTCTCTCTCCCCATATCCCACCAGGAAATGGCTGGACTTCCAGGAGTGATGACACACCCAAATTCACAAGAGACACTACCAATTTTCAGGGGGAACTGCCTGGAGCCCTCAGAACCCAGGAACAGTCTGTTACAGGACACTTCTTGTTTCTTTCTATTCCTTGTCACTGACCTGATCCACAGCTCTTGGTACACAAGATCCTTCAGGAGAGAGCTAGTGTCCCTGGAGTCCTGACACATAGGCTTACAGAAGGATCAATCCATAATCAGAGTCAGTAAAACCAGCCAACCCGAGAGATAACGAGATGGTGAGAGGGACGTATAATAGCCTAAGCCATATAAACCAAGGTTACATGACATCATCAGAACCCAGTTCTCACACAAGGCTAGGATACCCTCAACACAACAGTAAAGAAGAGAAATGTTTGTACTTCAAATCACTTAACATGATGATGTTAAAGGATTTTAAGAAAGACATAAATAATTCCATCAAAGAAATAGAGGACAACAGATGTAAAGAGATAGAAGGGGGAAGAAAATTATCATTGGAGGCAGATGGAGGAAGGATGCTATGTGGGAGAGGGGAGTTAAATGGAAAAACAGGAGAGGAGGATAAGATGAGGGAATAGACAGGAGAGAAGCAAAGAGGACCAGGAGAATGAGTATAGAAAGAAAGAACATTGGAGGATGGGGGTAATCTCAAGAAAGTCCCAGATACTAAGGATGCAACAGGTTCTCTGGACCCAACAGTGATGACATTAGCCAACATCAATAACAACAGTGAAACTGAACATGAAGATACCACCTGGAGTAGATAGACATGACCACAATGTAAGGATGGGACCACTCACCCATCTCTTATTAAATCAGAGATATCCCTGCCTAGTTGAAATGCAGAGGTAAATATGGAGCAGAGGGTGTAAGAAAGGTCATCCAGAGATCTGCAGACATCAAAATGGACACTGTTGCTGATGCTGAGATGTGCTTGCAAACAGGAGTCTGGTATGGCTGTCCTCTGAGAGTTTCTGCCAGCACCTGACTGATACAGATGCAGATATTCACAGCCAACCATTGATATGAGCCTACATATCCCAATGGAAGATGTAGGGGAAGGGATGATGGAGCCGAGGGAGACTGTAATTAACAACAATATCAATTAACCAGACCCCCTCAGTGCTCCCATGGACCTAACCACCAACCATAGATTATACATGGTCTGGTACCCTAAATATGTAGCAGAGGACTTCCTCATCTCACATCAGTGGAAGGGGAAGCACTTGCTCCTTTGCATGCTTGATGTCCAAGAGAATAGTGATTCTAGAGGGATGAGGAAAGATTGAATGGGGCTTGGAGAGTCACGACCTTAGAGACAAAGAGGAGGAATATGTGGAGGTGGGGTTTATGGAAAGGGGGTAATATTCGAAATATAAACAAATACAAGGGTTAATAATACTACTAATATAGGAGTGGTATTTTCCAAACATTACTTACTGCACAGGTAAACTTGGAACATATATTTTTGCCTAGATGCATATTTCTTCCTAACGTACCTGATATCTTGTTCCTCTGAGGAGTGTAGCCTTAGTTCTTCCTCTTCATTCAAAGAACGCATAACACTTAACTCATTTCTCCGAGCAAAGGTGATTGTAGATATGTGTGTAAAAGGCAGGAGGCATTTGTACAACCTAATTGGGGGTCACCAAAAGAATTATTCACAAGGAAAGCTTGTAACACAAACAGTTTGTGTTAAATAAACTTACCAGTATTGAAAGCATCGCAGAACTTCTGGCCAGGCAACTGCATACATGTGTATTCATCAAGACAAGACACAGGAGCAGGCCACAGAACTGAAAAAGAGTAATCAATGCTTGTGAGCCACCATGTTGGTGCCAGGGTCTGAACTCAGGTCCTCTGCAAGAGCAGTAACGGTTCTCAACTACCAAGACACATCTCCAGTCACATACAATCATTTTTTATACAACCCCCCAAACACAGCACCACTTGATGTGTGTAAACAGGCATACTAGAATTGCTGTGTGATTTATTTGAGTTAATGTTCAGTCAGGGTGATACAAATACTCTTGTATTCATAAATTTTGTCATAGCCGTTTACCTTAGGAGGTTCTCTTCATTCTCAGCTTTGGTGTTTACTTACATCTTCAAGAGAGGAACTGCCCTGACAGCCTACACCTGCCTCCCTCCCCCTTTGCAGCTATGTCTGCCTTTCTTCACTAAGTTAAACACCACCTCAGACTCTACTCTTTCATTTTGTTCAGTGTAGTAGACTCTCCAAAACCATAAAATGGAATTCCAGATGTCATTTCTGTTTGTTTTTCTGTGTTTTACTTTGTTTGCTTTTAGTTGCTTTTTCCCACTTCCACTGGTTTGAACTTGTGTCCGATTCAGTGGCAAGTACTTAATTCAGCCACCATTTTGAGGGGGCTTTGGGTGGAGTGTGATAAAAGGAAAATTACTGGAGAGAACTCACTGGGATTTTGACAATAAATACAAAGTGTTTATTGACTTGGTTTTTGAGTTACACAGAACACTGGACGGCACTGACTCGAACTAAAACTTCACATCTGACAATTTGCTCAGAGGAAAAAAAAGCCTTAAGACAAAACTGATCCAACAAAATAACCTCTAAGTTGTAATGATTGACCCTCTATAAAGAGAAACTTTAATTTTTTTTAAAAGACGATTTTGATGTTTTTGTTTAAAATTTTCATATACTTATATAATGAGTTTAGTCATTTCCTTTCTGTATTTCCCTTCCCAACTCCCCTCCCTCAATCCCCTCCCTCATTCTCCCATCCCGTCCTTCAGTTCTCCCTTGCTTCCTCCATCCTCCTCCTCCGTAAACGCCTTGGTCAACCCCTTCTATCACACCATTCCCTCTCCAATTGACACCTATATTCTGAATAAGTCCCCCCTCCTATTTCATGTCTACTTTCTGCGTGTAATCCCTAAGTTTAATTAATTACATGATTACGGAGGAATTTGACAGAACAACTTATCTATGGGTATAGGAATGAAGAAGGTAGTGAAGCAAAATTTTCAGGTTTCTTTGGAGACTCAACTGTGTCATGGATATTGATCTGGAAACTGTCTTAGGAGAGGATATTTTGCTGAGAAAAAACACATGGTGTTTCTGGTAGCTGCCCGGGAAAAGGGCATGGATGTTTAGAAAGGGTACGAATATAATCCTGGACAACAGTGGACAACACCGTGGCATTGGCTTGCCTTGCTGCCCTTTGCTGATGCTCAAAGGACTTTGATGACTCTGGTCTTCATTGACCATGCTGTGGCATTGGTTCATTTTTCCTTCTTCACTGACCATTGTTTGTCATGAATTTGTAGAGAGAAAAGCACCAGAGAACTTCTTGTGTTGACATTGCGGTGGCTTCTTGTTGCCTCCTGGAACCCAGGCCAATTGGAAGAGCTCAGCAATTTCTTCTGGGTTGAACTCTCCTTGGTGATTAGTGAATGGTGTTTGCAAGTAGATCGAACTAGCTCTGCTGATTCATGTCAACTGAACTGATATCCTGATGATGAAGATTGAAATTGCCCCAGAGTACTATTTCTAAGCAGGTCCACATCATCCTTTCTTTGCCCTATTATCCTTTCCTTTCCACTACCTCTGGTGGGTGGCGGGCTAGAGGAAGGTTAAAGGGTTTAAGAACTCTTATTAACGTAGGTCTTGAAAAATCTAAGCTTGCAGGATAGAACACCTACTCCAATAAATGTTGGTTGCCAAGGGAGCGGAGGTTCTTTATGGCCTCTCCCATCTGTAATGAAGTGTTGAGGGGCCCAGTCTTTTGCCCATGACCACAGCCACCATCAGTTTAAGAGTTCAATGACTAGGTTCTATCTCAAAGATATCCTTTTGCTGTCCACTTCCTCATCTTCTGGTTCTTCTATATATCCTTCTACCCACTCTTTCATGATGTTCTCTCAGCTGTGGAGGAAAAGACTTAGCTGTCCTATTTCGACCTGAACAGTTCAACACTACTGATTCCCAGCACTTTGTCCAGCAGTACGTTGCTGCCCATGGTAGTCAGAGGCTTCTTCTCTGATGAGAGCTGAGTGCAGCACTAATCTATAGATACATATATGGATGTTTGGAAGGAAGTTTGACAATGAATTTACCATTAGGTTATTTCATAGGGCCTATATCACCCTAACCATGGGTTCTTGACCAATTTACAGAACCTGGTGTGTATTCCATCGTGTGGAATATGCCTTGTATCCAATTGGAAAGCCACTGGTTACTCCCATGACTGCGATGCCACTAACACATTAGGGGCACATCTTGCCTGACATTTTAGCTTGAATGGTTCACCCCCGAATAAGGTTGTAGATGATTTTCTCCACTGGAAGCCTACATAGCACTTTCTTGAACCAGGAAGGCTAGCCATTATAGAGGATGCTTCCACCTCAACTTCAGATTGACTCTTCTGTGACCTGTGACCAAAAGGAGTCAGTGTCCTCAGCAATAGTGTCTTACCATCAAGTTCTGGAGGGCTACGAAGAACAATGGAAACAACCTGTAAAGTAGTGAGGGCTTTTGGGAACTCGCTGGTCCGCAAGTTTCAGGAAGACATCCCACATCTGGCACTGTGATTTTTGCTTAATTTTGGTTTTCTGTGGCTCTGATAAATACACTCACCAAAGCCAGCTTGGGAAGAGAAAACTTTATTTTATCTTATCTGTTCCAGCCCATCATCAAGGAAAACCAAGACAGGATTGTGAAACATAAACTACAGAGACTGCTCAGTGGCTTGCTTCTAAGCTCACATTCAACTACCTTTACAGAGTCCAGACACACCTGCATAGGGCGGTGCTGCCCACAGTAGACCAGGCCAACATCAGTTAACAGTCAAGGAAATGCCACCTAGACATAGTCAAGACCAATCTGATGGAGGAAGCTCCTCAACCGAGGTTCTTTCTTCCAAGACTAGCCATCACAAGATATCAATGAAAATAAAAGAAAAAAAAAAAGAAATCAATAGCTTCAGGGGGAGCATGGCTTATCCATGGACGGTGCCTCCATTTGAGCTCAACAGTTGATCTTGTAGATATAGTCTGTAACACTACGTTTTATAATCCCTCTCACCAAACCCTGTCCTAACCTAATCACCTAACTTGAGATGGAGTGGAAAGTAAGTTTAAAAAAAAATAATTGGAGCAGAACGAAATGCTTCTTGGAAATAAAGCAAAAAAGGAAGCATTTCTGTATCCTAGATGCTTTCCTCTTATCATCTGTGCAAAGATAATTAAAGCATTACATTCCAGGTACAATAATTTTCAATATTACAAATCATATAAATAATACTGCTTATCATTCATAAAACACATTGGCACTAATCGTTTTGATGTGTTTTCCTAACTAACTCCTAATGTAGAACTGAGGAACTGGAATTGTTCGCCTGCTCATGTATACATGAGGGAAGTGAGGTTTAAACGTCGAACCAATTTCCCAATACTCTAAGCTACTAACTGGCAGAGTTAGCCAGCCACACTTTCTCTGGATTCATGGTATGGCCTCGTGAGAAATCCAAGTCAGGTTACATTGGCAGGAAATTCCAAGTATCAGTACATGGCAGCTGAAAGTTTTCTTGGATGCAAGACTGGGAGTAAGGATCAATTCAGCCAAGCCCCAGCTCAGGATTCCAGAAACAGAACACCAGAATAAGTTAGAGAGACAGGAGACTAAACTAAACATCTGGGAGTCCTCATCAGATTGTACAGATACAGGGCAGAGGATTCATAAGTATGTTGGTCTTTGTGGGGGTGGAAAGGAACACTTATTTAGATCCCCACCTCCTACTATGTGCTACTGCAGTAGAGGCAATGCCTTAAGTCCAAGGTTTTTTGTTTTGTTCGTGTGTGTGTGTGTGTGTGTGTGTGTGTGTGTGTGCGTGTGTGTGTGTTTGTGTGTACATACATGCACATGGAGTGTATAATGTAGGGACTAATCCATTTTCTCTTCTACCTTATTCATTGAAGCAGCATTTATCAGTCAAACCCAGAGTTCACCATTATGATTAGTCTTGACAGCTATCTTTCTCTGGGGGTCTGCCCGTTCTCTACCTTCCTGGACTGTGATTGTGTCTGGGCCACAAAGCCTACCCATCATTTACCTGAGACCTGTGAGCCATCTCCTCAACTGCTAAGGTTCAAGTCCCGGTGTTGGACCCATCTCCTTTACTTTTGTTTTCTTTTATTTTTTTTTGTCTTGGTCATAATATCAGTACCAGGATAAGGTATGACTGGCTCACTCAAACAATCACTCAAATTCCTCCAAACAAATGTGTTCTAATAAGGAGGAGGACCTTGCTAACTCTCTGTTCAGTAAAGTCTTACCTTAACAGATGAGTTAAAGGATGGGATTATTCTAGTAGGTGATTGTGGATGCTGTTGTTGATGTTGAGGGAGGCTGGCAAATGAGAGGCCACAGCTGAGTCACTTATAATAACAGATACAAAGCTGAGTGTGGTAGTGCACACCTATATTCTCAGTACTCACGAAGATCACAAGTTCAAATCCAGCCTGGGCTACATAGTAAGTCCAAAGACAGCCTGGGCTACATCGTAAATCCAAGGCCATCCTGGGCTACAGAGTAAGTCCATGGCCAGCCTGGGCTACATAGTAAGTCCAAGGCCAACCTGGCCTACATAGAAAGTCCAAGGTCAGCTTGGCCTACTTACATCACTCTTCTCCAAAGAACAACAGTTTTTTTCCCTTTTTGTTTCTGTCTCTCTTATTTCCTCTACACTGATACCAGTGCTGTAGTTTGGGGGTTTGAGGGAGAACCTTCGTCATGTCTGATGGACCGGGATCTCCCAAGCAGCACGCAAACCAAACAGTGCAGCAAACAAGTCTGTTTAGATATTTTCAGAAAAATATGACACAGCTGAAGTGCTGTCTGAAGAAATGGCTCTAAGATGGGACAATGACTGGGGAGACTGGGCTTGGATCTTGTGCTAGCTTCCTCGTGATAAAAACAATGATGTTCCCAACCAGAGTCTTTTTTGGGAATACTATGCTGTGCTTCCATTTCAACACTGCATATCTCCATATGGTAACCCTGGAAATCTTGTCTGATATTAAACTGATTATAGGAGAGACAGGTTGAGAATAAACACTGTCATTAAAAAGGGTTTAAACGATGATTTTTTTTTAAATTTTTGTCTGTTGTATCAGGTTCTGCATAAACTCTAAAACACGGCAATTTCTTTTTTTGTTATTTTAATCGCCAAACAGAATGGACCTTATATTTTTCTACCTAGGTCTAGTTGACACGACAAAATACCATTCTTTGCTTTAAAACAAGAAAACTAATTGTGTTTCATTGGCTTTTTTTTTGTTAATTTCTTATTTTTAGTGTTTTGTTGTTCATTTTAACAATTATTTTTTTCATTGAATTAATTATTTTCTTATTTTCTAGTGTAGATTAAAATTTTGGTTGCTGGTCTTTGTTTCTAATCTTAGAATTAGTGTTGTAAATAAAGTTTCCTCTTAGCACCTTCATAGTTATGTCTCACACATTTTGATAGTATGTTTCCTATCTTATTCTTTTTTTCTTACTGTTACATAGTTTCATTATTTCTTGATATATGTATTACTTGTGTATGTGTAATTTAATGTTTCTGGACTGGGAGACAACTGTGGTCTCTCATTGAAGACTTTTATTTTAGTTTTGTTGTAGTAGCAGAACACATCACAAGGGGCTGGAGATGCAGCTCAGTGGACAGAGTGCTCAACTGGCTCTCACACAGATCTGGGCTCCACCTACAGTACCTCATAAGCCTGGTGTGGTGGTACATGCCCATAGTCCCTTTACCAGGATGAGAACCAGGAGTTCAAAATCATCCTTGGGTGCATAGTTTGTTTGAGGCTAGCCTGGGCTACATGAAACCTGTATAAACAAATATGTCCCACAAGACATGTTTCTTAGGCATTTGCCACACTTTGTTATGTGGTTTCTGAGTGTCTGAAAAGTCCAGGGGTACTTGAAGGAAAAGAACATCCTGGTGCTATTAGAGACTGTCAGTCAGAGACATTGGCTGGTGAAGCCATTTCATCCTAGCTGGTTTTCTGCCTGCTTCTTTTCCTGATGGGCTGATCCGTGTCCACAGCTTTACTCATAATCGCCCTGCTTCCTTTTTAGCTGTACCCATTCTTGCTTCCTGCTGAGGCTGTGATGGAGTAGTGACAAAAAGAATTCGGGTCTCCTTCCAGCCCACTGATTCTCTCAACAATAAGTTCTTTCTCTGTAGAAATAGTTTCTCTGTTGCCTACATTATCAGAAATAAATATAACACTCTTTTCTGTTTTATTTTGACACTGGGTTTCATTATGTAGGTAGGACTGTCCTGAAACTCACTGTATAAACCAGATAGGCATTGAACTCATAGAGATCAGTTGCTTCTGAGTGATGGGATTAAAGGAGGATACCTGGGTCCTTCTTTCTTTATTTTTTTTTAAATTTAGATCTATTGGCTGTGTGTGTGTGTGTGTGTGTGTGTGTGTGTGTGTGTTTATGTGTGTGTGTGTGTGCGTGTTTTGACCAAAGAGTCCATCAGATCCTCTGAACCCTGGTCCTCTGCAAGAGCATCCAGTGTTCCTAAGCAGTGAGCCATCTCCCCAGCCCCTTCTGCCTGTTCTAAACTACACTTCATTGTTCATCTTGCCAAGACATGTCTTTAATTCCTACTCTTACTGTTTGTTTTAATTCAGTGAGTTCCTATTCGATTTTCTCTTGTTTCTTCTATTACCTCAGCAAGATTATGTGTATACTTTGTTTTGGAAGTTTTTCATTAACGATGCTTGAATCCTGGCTTTAAAATACTTGCTGACCATTCTGACAATGGTTTTCTCTTGGTGCCACCACCAGGGAACTAGTTTTTCTCCTCTGCTTTTCATTTAGGGGGATCGTCATGGTGTGATGTGATTTCCATTTTGACATCATTTTTCTAAGATGCCATCAATCTTGACACTGTGGGTACTGTGGCTGTTTATCCTTCATAACCTTTTGGAGGTGTTTTGGTTTTTCTCTATTTGTCTGATTGAATAAAAGGGATTTTACCTCCATTCCGTAACAACAGGCATATTTTAGAAGGTTCAGGAAGAATGGTTCTCAACCTTCCTAAACTAACCTTTATATACAGCTCCACCAACTGTAAAATTATTTCATTGGTACTTCATAACTATAATTTTGTTATAGTTATGAATTGTAATGTAAATGTCTGATATACAGGATATTTGATATGTGACTCCTGTGCAATGGCCATTTGAGCTCCCAATGGGGGTCTCAATCCAAGGTTAAGAACCACTGATCTGGACTTAGTGGGATGCCCTTACCGTCATAGATGGGTTACCCAGTGTTGCTGGGGAGAAGTCTCCATCTCTTGAAGGCAAAGGGTCTTCCAAGATCAGTCTTTTTCTGAGTCCCTCTGTAATAGTGGACACATTCTTGATGGTTACTGATGTATCTGCTGACTCCAGGCAGTTTTCTTTTACATCCTCGAAGATGAGGATTCTAAAATGGGTTCTGCGAGCCAAAAGCAGTGGCTGAAACTATCTCTAGCAATCCTCCCCTTTACCTAATGGCTCCTTGTCCCCACAAGGCCAACAGTAGATGTCTGAGTGCCTCCCAAGCTGCACCTTTCCAATCTACACACTGTGCTGTTCCTTTCACGAAGAGCACACATGCTAACCCTGAACCCATCTTGTCTTCAGTCAGCACTAACAACCTAGTCCTCTCTGCAAGCTTTGATTTTGCATATGACCCACTGCTCCCAATTCTGAGGCATGTTCACGCTTGTATGGACAAACAGAATGGCACCGATTGGCTAGTCTATAATACCCCAGAATCTGTATGATTCTGATTCAGAAGCCTGTAAATCCAATATGAAGAGACCATCGGCAGAGGAAGAAGTTCTTGTGGGATGTTGTCACGACAGAAGGGATCCAATGGGCTAGGATGACAAGAGAGGGAGCCATACTCCCTTTCATAATTTAAACTTTTTCCACAATAGCATCATTAATGGATCTTTATTTGTAGGTTGCACCCCTCTTGACCTAATCAATTCTTCACAACTACATTCCCAATGGGGATTAAACTTCAGAAAATTATTTTTGAGTGAACACATTCAAACCAGAGATGAGAGTGAATATGTGGATATCTATAGTGGGGGTGGGCATTATTCTTCCCACGTCGTGTACCCGTAAGGTCTCTAAATATCTCCTTTCCCATGGTAGCCTCACTGATTGACCTGAATTCCGGGTGATTATTGAGGTACAGACACCAAAGCTCATTGCCATATCCTGTCACCATTATCAAGCTTGAAACAGCAAGAGCCACCTGTGGGAAGGAAAAAATGAATGAACTTTACGGTATCTCTAAAGTATAAACCCCCAATTTAATCAAAATATTTTTTTAGACTCAGTTCTCTTATATCAATGTGCTTTAAATGTACAAGTTAGTGGGCTTGCTTGTGACTCCTTGTACAAGTTTATACTGTACATTAGCCATCTTCATCTTCACAACTCACCTCCATTTCTACCTGCACACACACACACACACACACACACACACACATACACACACACACACACACACACACACACACACACACACACACACACCCTGCTGCTCCCCTTCCTCTTCCTAAATCCCCCCTTTCACTTAATATCTCTTACTAAAATCTAAATTTCCCAATCGTCTGAGTCTGGCTTGTTTTACTTAACATATTGTATTTTACAGTTCCTTCCATTTTTCTGAGAACAAAACCCTTTGCTCTTACACATAGATGAAAATCACATCAATGTATATCACATTGTTTAGGCCATTAATCCAGTGATCAACAGCTAAGGTTATTCTAATGGATTGTCTATTGCACACAGTGTGGCAATCAGAATGGATGTATAGGGGTCCTGGTTAGTTACTATTGTCAGTTTGACTCAACCTGGGAAGAAGGATCCTCAGCTGAAGAATTGACTCCATCAGATTGGCCTTTGGCCACATCTGCAAGGAATTTTTTTTGATGGTTGATGTGGAAGTGTCTAGCCCACTATGGGTAGTGTCATCCCCTATGAAGATAGCCCTGGATTGTATAAGAAGGAGAGAAAGCTGAATAGGTCATGGATAGCAATCCAGTACTCAGCATTTCTAAGTTGTCTCTGTTTCCTTTGTTGCCTCTAGAGTCCTGCCTGTGTTCCTGCCCCAACTTCTCTCAGTAACAGACTGGTACCTAGAAGCCAGAGTGACACAATATCTTTCCTCCTCAAGTTGATGGCTATGATGAGATTATTCTTCTTGTTGCCTACTTGTTCTTCACTTTTTTGAAAATTGTCTCTGTTTATTGTTCATAGAAAGATTACATGTTTTCTCATGGGCTCTTTGTCTCTCTCTGTGACTCTCTCTGTCTCTGTCTCTCTCTGTCTCTGTGTTTGTTTGAGTGTGTATATGTTTATGTTTGTGTGTGTGTTTGTGTGTGCATGTGTGTGTGTTTCTGTGTGTATGTATGTGTGTGTTTGTGTGTTTGTGTGCTTTCCAGACTTAAAAAAAATTCCCAAGGCTTTAAATCTCAGCAGGTGCCTAGAGAAGGAAGTTGAAGGGGTGAAAATAGGGAAAAATCATGTATTTGAGTTAACCCCACATTGAGGTCAGCCACATAGTGGACCAACAGGCACATAATGGCAGAGAAGTAATAAGAGCAGAGAGAGAGTAAAACTCAAAGTGTGGTGGAAAATGTGCTTGAAACTAAGATAGAAGGAAGGAAAAGAAGACGGTGCACTTAGAAAAGTGGAGAGATTTTAAAAAGCTGCCATAAGTTGTTAATCTCTAAGTATATTTAAAAAATTTATAATGTTAAAGTGGAAGGGAATTATTGGGAAGAGGGAAGGGATGGTCAGAGTGTAGTGGGGACAGTGGAGGGTTCTGAAAAGAATCCTTTGGAAGATCTGAAGAAATATGTGACACAAACAATTAAAGTGCCCTGTAATTTACAGGTAAATTCCATACTTACCTGCACCCAGTATTCTGTCTACCCATATTTCAAAAATAAAATAACCTCATCTATTTCATCCTGTTTTGCTGCATTTATCTAATAAATTCCTTGTAACCAGAAGTGCTGGTAAATTTTTAAAACATTTAAAATATGACTGGTGGATATCGGGTTTGTCATCAGTTTATCCCGACTTTGGAAGAGGGTCCAGGAGCTAATATTTTCTCGCTCTTTGCAAAGAATCCATAATTCATGATTGCCATTGACTTCAATACAAGATATTTAATCCTGGAAAATTCCAGCTTTGTTTGAATAAAAATGGCTCTCCTCTAATTGTGGGTTTTGATAAAGCTAATTTTGGTGTACTCTACAGTGGGCTGCCTCGGAGAGAGAGAGGCTAGCAATATTTCTGATACAGAGAATGGCTTAAAGATAACCAAAGGAAAGATAGGAGCTGGGAAAATAACCACCAAGGATGTTGGTGACTCAGAAACCAAAGAATTTTTCAGAAAAAAAATGCATGAAAAGAGCTATTTGGGCAGATTGTGACTCGATTCATCAGAATATTTGGGTGGGGACTTTATTTTGGGTCTCCAGGAGGCTACATGAGAAGCTAAAACCTAGATGCTGGAAGTTTCTAAGCGTTACTAGGGAAGGAACTGGCCTGAGAGGGCTTCTATGACATAAGCAGAGCCTGGATGATGTCACAGAGCACTGGGCTGAGGTTGCACATCTCTTCCACTTGGGGCGCTTGACTCCTTGAAGGTGGGTTCACTAGTTTCGAAGTGGTGTGTGAAAGCCAGTTCATCTCCTGAACCCCACAATTGTTCCACAGGCTTTTAGTGCCTGACCGCTTTCAGAAGACAGAATCTGGACGACTAGGACATTTTCTTTCGGTAAATACGTTTATGAAGATAACTGGGACCCTGTAGCACAGAAAGCTAATAGTTTTCCCTCATACAGCGAGTAACTTTATGTTCTAACGTCTTCCTCGTTTGAGAGATAGGCAGATGGTCTAGGCTAGTCAGTCTCCAGAGTTTATTATCCTTTGCTAACAATATCTAATTCATAATTCTACTAAAATGCCAAAGCGCCTCTCTGTGCCTGTGCATTTTAGGAGATAATATTTCTTTTTTGATGTTGTTTTTTCTTTTTTTTTTTTTTTTTCGGAGATGAGGACCGAACCCAGTGCCTTGTCCTTGCTAGACAAGTGCTCTACCACTGATCTAAATCCCAACCCCAGGTGACATTATTTATAAATGGCTGTTGTTGCCTAGACAAAAGACTCTTGTTGCGGTCGAAGATGCAACAGCTTCGTGGAATAAACCTGGGGGGGCGGGGCTAGGTATGGATGCACAATACAGAAAGTCAGTGGACTGGTGTGCTGTGTCTCTGGGCAGATACTTGTGGATGTTGCCACATAGCTCACAGTTAGAGGGTAGAAGAGGGGTGTGGCCACCCTTCTGGATCCTTTGTTAACCTTTCTCCTTTGTTATCCTATTGTTTCCTTGCTTAAAGTGGGGGACAGGGATACTTAATCCCACACTGACCTAGCCATTGAAGGAGAGGTTCCTCAGCAGAGGCAAAGTCTGAATATGTTATTCTGAGCTGTAGAGAACTATTTGTTCATTTCCCTTTGAACTTTAGATTTTGGTTTTTGAAACAGGGTTTTTCTGTGGGTAGCTTTGGCTATCCTGGAACTCACTCTGTAGACCAGGCTGGCCTTGATCTCACAGAGGTCTGCCTCCCTCTGCCTCATGAGTCCTGGAATTAAAGGTGTGCTCCACCATTGCCCAGCCGTCCTATGAACTTCTGATTATGACAGAATGAGATTCAGATGCTCAAACCTGTTTACCATCACCTTCTTCACCTGCTCCAAAGTTCTCTTAGACAAGAGCGTTGGTCCAGTGCCCTCCCCACCCTAGCCCCATTGTTCTTGCAGGCACTCATATGACAGAGGCAACAGCATTGTGTCTGGTTTAAGCAGGGGAGCTCTTCAAACCCAGACCATGGGCAAGTATGAAGCCTGAACACAGAACGATAGCCACAAGACAGTGGACCAGGAGTGCCGTGGCCTACCACACTAGGTCTACAGCCATGAAGAAGCAGATGTCTCTGAGGAGGATGAGCACACCATCCTTCCAAAAGCGGAGGAGGAGGAGGCCTTCTCCCCAGGCCCTGGGGAACATTTTGGGCTGCAGAATTTCTCATGGATGGAAGGAAGGTGATGATACCATCACTCAATGGAAGGCCATTGTTTTAGATCAACTGCCAACAAATCCCTCTCTCTATCTGGTCAAGTATGATGGAATTGACTGTGTCTACACACTTGAACTTCAAAGCGATGAGAGGATTTTAAACCTTAAGGTCTTGCCTCACAAAGTAGTTTTTCCTCAAGTGAAAGATGCCCATCTCGCAAGTGCCATGGTTGGCCGAGCTGTGGAGCATAAATTTGAGGGCAAACATGGCTCTAAGGACATCTGGAGGGGGGTGGTCCTAGCCCAGGTGCCGATCATGAAGGACTCGTTTTACATCACGTACGAAAAAGATCCAGTCCTATACATCTACCAGCTACTGGATGATTACGCAGAAGGTAACCTCCGTATCATTCCAGAGACTCCTCCAGCAGAGGTGAAGTCAGAAGTTGACAGCGATATCTTAACAGGTCAATGCGGCAGTACACCAGAAGTGACGGGTTCAAAAAGATAGGCAAAGTCATTTACCAAGTTCTAGCCAAGCCTTCTGTGTACTTCATCAAGTTTGATGGCGACGTCCACATCTACATCTATAATCTGGTGGAAAAGATCCATTAAGGTGAAATTCACAAAGTGTGGGGGACCTGGATGGGAATTTATAGGATTGGGGGAAAATGTTTGTTTATCTGTGTTTCAGATAGCCAAGGGACTTTGACAACCCCAGTATCTTTTCCAGTGGAATTTGTTTTGCTGTAAAAATTAAAATGTGAGATGTGACGTGTTGTTTGTGAACACTTTGGTGGAGGTGACGGGCTTTGGTGGTTGGAACATGGAGGGGAAGCCGGAAAGGTCAAGGCTGTAACAGTAAGTCTAATGTCACATAGGCTAAAACAAGCAGGACTGAGCTGTTCTGGTATTTAGGGAGAGAAAAGAACTGGAGATGAGGCTTAGAGGAGAAGGGATGGCACAGGAAAAAAAAAAGATGGATGTTTAGGAAGCAGTGGAGAGGGCCCCGAAATAGATAGACTCTCTGTGGTGACGTTTGAGGGAGAAACAGACAGTTGGGGAAAGAGCGGCAGGTAACAGGGAGGTGGTCTTGGAACTCAAGTGGAAACCCAATAAACTGATCCAAGCAGACTCAGAATCAGAGAAGATCAGGTTTTGTTTACTAACGAAACCTAATGAAACCTGTTTCTCATATGTAGATGTATTATTTTTAATTATGTGGGTGGGGGCAGGGCATGAATAGAGGAGACCACAGAGACAAGAATAGTCAAGTCCCCTGGACTGGAATTAAAGGTGGTTGGGGCCCATTGGACATGAGCTCAAAGAACCAAATCCAGGTCCTATTTCAAAGCAGACGAGCTCTTGATCCATTGGTCAGCTCTCTGGTCCCCTAAAGTCATCTATTTAAATAAATCAAACCTTCACATGCAGAGAAGAGACCATGAAGAGGGTAAGAAAGATTAAATTGATGGTGTTGTGGAAGAAAGACTAAAGATACATGAGGGAGTAGAGGACACTGAGGGACGAAGGAATTCCAAATGGAGTTCTCAATAAGTTTAGCAGGAGACCCAGGAAGAACAGAAAGGGTCTAGAATTAGTTGAACTTGGGCCGCATCCATATTGGTCTCTTTGGTTCCTTAAAGAACAGCCACGCCATCACTACAGAAGGTGGATGTGAGGTGGAGGCTTCCCCAGAGGACATTTTGACGAGGATAACTCAAGAGTAGTGAATGCCAAACTAAGTTTATATCTATCGATACCTGAAAGTATCATAACGTCCATTATTTTGTATGATCAGTAAAAGGAAATTTAAAAGGGAAGATGAGGATGCTGTGAACTTCTGTCAGGTGTTACGTGGATCCTGTGTTTAGCTTCGCTGAGCACTGTTTCCCTCTGTTGCATCCTGTAATATGTTTGAGGTCTCTGCTCAATGCCCCTAGATGACCACAAAGAGCTCCTGCACTGGCTTGTCTTGCCTGGCTCTTCTTCGACTGGTTTCCTTCCTACACACATGTAGGACCTGTTACCCTATCTAGCGCAAGGAAGTTCCCGTCTTTTACTCACATGTAAGCTTATCCTCAGAAAACTCTTGACTGTGCCTCCAATGCAGAGGTGCTGAGGTCTTTCCTATGCCATTTGTTGTGATTTTAAAACGCTTTGTGGTTCCTGACCATATAGCTCTCTCCTCCAGAGAAGCCTCTGTGCACTCCATGGGGTCACCCTTAGCCACATCTACACTCCAAGAATGTATTTCGAGGCATCCTTTTCATGGACTCATTTATTGCTATTTCTTCTCTCAAGAATAAGTTTCTCACTGCAGGACTTGAAAATACTTTCTATCGTTGATTATTTCTGCTATTTGGTGGTTTTTATACTGGCTGGTTGTCTGATGGTTTCAGTGCTGCGAAAAGACATCATGACAAAGGCAACTTATAAGGGAAAACATTTAATTAGGGCTCGCTTACCGGTTCACAAGTTCAGTCTATTTTCATCAAGGGAGGAAGCATGGAAGCAGATAGACAAACATCATGTTGGAGAAGAAGCATATCACCCCCACAGTGAAATGCTTCCTCCAACAAGGCCACACCTACTCCCACAAGGCCAAACCTCCTACATGTGCCACACTTCCCATGGAACAATCACATTCTAACCACCACCCTGATTATGCCAACTTGACACAAGCTAGATTCATGAGAGAAGAGGGTGCCTCAGTTGAAAAAATGCCTCCATAACATCCAGGTGTAGGGCGTTTTCTTAGTGTTTGGTGGAAGAGGGCTAAGCCCACTGTGAGCGGCACCATTCCTAGGCTTGTGGTCATGATTTCTATAAGAAAGCAAGCTAAGCAAGACATGAGGAGCAAGAGAGTAAGCAGTGCCACTCCATAACCTCTGCCACAGTTCCTTCATCCAGGATCCTGTCCTGTTTGAGTTCCTGTCCCAACTTCCTTTGGTGATGAGCAGGAATGTAGAAGTGTAAGCTGAATAAACCTTTTCCTCCCTAACTTTCTTTTTGGTCACAGTGTTTACTTACAACAATAGAAACCCTAAGTAAGACAATTTCTTATAGAAACAATATGTCTAGTAGAGCAACAGATGCTTACCTCATAACCACAAATAGAAAAGTACAGACACTTTGTTTTAATTTAAAGGTAAATGTTGCTCATGAACTCTTTTGTGAAGTTCTAATTTGCTTCCTTCTCTCTTTGATGAATGCCATGATCAAAACTAACATGGGGTGGAAAGGGTTATTTGCCTTACAGGTTACAAACCATCACTGAGGGAAACCAGAACAGGAGCTTGAAGTGGTAACAAGGACCACTGCTTGTTGGCTTGCTCCCTGTCTCAGTCATTGTTCTGTTACTGTGAATAGACACCATGGTCAAGGCAACTACTATAAATGAAAGCATGTCATTGGAGGCTAGCTTACAGTTTCAGAAGTCTGGTCAATCATCATGGCAGGGAGCATAACACTGGAGCAATAGAGAGCTATTGCTCTGTAAGCAGAGAAAGAGAGAGAGAGAGAGAGAGAGAGAGAGAGAGAGAGAGAGAGAGAGAGAAACACTGGCAAAGCATGGGGCTCTTGAAAACTCAAACCCCACCCTTGTCGACGCACCCACTTCCTCCAATGAGGCCAGACCTCTTAACACTTCTAATCCTTGAAAATACAGTCACTCCATGCTAACTAAATATTCAAATATATGACTGTGGGAGCCTTTCTTATTCAAACCACTACACTCCCCATGGCATGCTCCGATACTATTTCTTACAGCCTTAAAGACTATTCTTTTTATACATAACTACTGATGAACTTGCCCACAATTGTGGGCCCTCCCACAACAATCATTATTGAAGAAAATGTTCCATAGACTTACCCAAAGACTAATCTAATGGAGGCAGTTCCTGAATTGTTCTCTCTTATCAGTTGACTCCAGATTGTCAAGTTGGGAAAAAAAAAAAGAGTGAGAGACCCAGCACTGTAATGTTTCTCTTACTCCATGTTACATACTCACCACCAGCCACTCTCTTCTCTCAGTGTATAGACCCACTTCCCTGTATGGCAGAACTGAAGAGTAACTACTGTCACCAACATGAATACTCGAGGGTATGAGACAAGAAATGAATACATTCTACAGATCCCAATGCCAAGCAAAAGAATTTTAGTGTGTGTTACACTTACTGGGAGACTGTCAGTCACTGGCCATTTTATGGGTCACAGTAGACCACAGAACCAAAAAGTCACAACATATATATCATCTCCTCTCAGCAGGAGACATAGCCCTTTCCCAAATCCCATGAATCTATCTGTAGGCTTAGATTTATCAAAACCTACTTTATTTAGTGTTCTTAAACACTTCAAACACCCTTCTATCCCACCAACCAGAGGTAGCAGAGAGAGAAATTTAATAGGAAAAGGCAGAGAGTTGTGGACCTATTTAGAAGTAATTCTTTGGGGCAATTCCAATCTTCATTGTGCAGTACAGTCCAATAGCAAACACAAAACACGAATCAGTAACAGTGGCTTGATCTGGCAGAGACCACAAGGCTTTACCACACCAACAAGAAGCAGCAGAAGCAACCAGAAGCAGCACAAATAGCACAGGTTCTTTTGTGCATTTCTCATTATTGAACGAAGACCAGCAAAGACCATCGAAGCCTTGCAAGGTGTAGCAATGTAAAAATGTCCTCTCCCTCTCTGTGGGATTACATTTATGTTCTCCATAAACATCCTGTCCCCCTTCAAGCATGTGCTCCAGCGAAATATCACATGCCTTTTCATGTGTCTGCTTCAGCAAAACATCCTCTCCTAACATAGCTTCCAGAAAAACATCCTGTGACACAAATGAATTTCCAAAGAAAACAAAATATTTCCACTTCATCTAGCCTTATCTCACACTCGGCCGTGACATCACAAAACATATAATGGCAGTCTTGCAAGGGTCCTAGCACCCAGCTCCATCAGCCGCTGGAGCTTCTGCAAATGCACTCCATGAAACTCAACCCCTTTCATGAGCACAACCTTTAGTTATCCCCGTAAACATTTTGCTCTCTCCATCTTTGCTCTCAGGCAATAGCTGTCCAACTTCTAGCCAACTCAGCTGTGATGAGAAAAACCCTCATAAGAAAGCCAATGAATTTGACCTGATTTTTTTTCCCTGACAGAACGGAGTGTTCTCCCTGCATGGTTACACTGGTTTCTGAGTCATCTGTATTAAAACCCACTACTATTAAGAGCAAAGTCACAGGAACTATGACAAAGAGCAAATCACATGACAAGCATCACAGTTGACCAAGCCTTTTCTGTAGCTTTATTGAAGTATAATTTACATACTTAAAAAATCCTTTATTTTAAGTGTAATTTAATGATTTTAAAGCAAAATTCATAGCTTCCTTCTTTTTTTAATACTCATTTCCCACTAGTTCATATGATATCGAAGTCTATTAAAAACACAGAAGTGAAGTCAGGAGAATGATCAGAGTGGGAAGCAGCAAGGTCTTGATTTGCTAAGACAACAGATACATTGGCAGAATCGTCTGGATAAAACCACTTGGGAAACATTGGGTCTTCTCTTAGCGTGCAGCCTCCAGACAAAGAGTTTAAAGGATTAAATCATGGGTCCTCCTACACCATATCCGGACCTGAACTGGTATGGTCAGCAAAACTTTTGGCCACATTCATGTTAATCCCATTCACCACTCTAACAAGTTGCCTAGCAACTCACATAGTTAACAAACTTACTTTGGTTCACAGTTTTATAGGTTTTGGTCCATGGTCACATGACCATGAAAGGGGCACGATAGAGCTCAACTGCTAATCTCATTGGCAACCAAGAAGCACCAACACAGGAAGAGACCAAGGACAAAAATCACCCTCCAAGACATGTCCCAAATGACCAAGTTCCTTAATTTTCTATCTCCTAGTTTCCCGCCACCTTTATACACATCCATCTACAGATGAACTCATTGATGACAGCCCACAGTGTCCAATCGCTTTTCATAGTCCCAACTTTGAACATTGTACTGGGACAATATGTACCTTAAACCCATATGGTAGGGCCAGAAGCTTGTGTTAGACGTCTAAACTACACGTCACACTAGGAACAGCTGGGTAGATTTCTCAACATCTCTTATTTCTTTCTGGTACTGAGCTACACCATGTCTGCATTGCAGCATTTTGTTTGGGGTGAGATACAGTCAGCAGTCATTTTTAAAGATGCCCCCCCCATGTGTTTGCATTAATGTAAAATGGGACATCTATAATATAGACACACACGCATATACACAGACTCACAGAGAGAGGCAAAAATGGAAAGAGTTGAGTCATAGGAACGCTCAAGGAAGAGGGAGTGAGGTCATTGTAGTGCTGTAGGTTCCTGAAGTATTGGATCTGGTCAGTAAACCAGTGTAGATGTGGATTGTAGGATGGCGTCCTGCCTGGTGGTATCTGGACCAGCACAGAGGTGCAGGGATGAGGAGCGAAGATGACCAACATCTTTCCTCCCCAGTGTCAACTAGAAACTGTGCCCAATACCCAGCATTACCTTTGCTCGCTTAGCTACCCAGTTCTGGTTATGTTAACATAGAGTGACTTCTGCTGCTTTTTAACCTACATGAATGTCTAGCAGCTTATGTTACATGACCTATCCTGGGTAGACCGGAGCAATGTGTGTTCACCTCTTATAGACCTCCAAATACAAACTATTAATGCCAGGTGTACATTATCATGGCTATTCAGGAGCAAACGAGTGGCTTGGACAACTCTATCAGTGGAAAACCCACTCCAGCATGGGTGACACTCAAAATAGCTACATCCTGTAGCTTTAGCCCAACTAGCAGGCAGCTCCACCCAAGAAGCTTCCTTCTACATGGCTGCCTTTGACCCCCAGGGCAATTGTTCTCATCTTATTGCTCTTTGGAACAGGACCTGAGCGTCATAACCTTCGAGAATCCTAAGCCTTTTAGGTTTCTTAAGCTTCCTGAAACTTCTGACCTTCCTTCTTCCCTCCAGAAGGGAATGCTTCCATTCCAGTGGATTCCCAACACAAGCCATGAATAAATAAATGTCCAGAGGTCCTGAAACAACATTCATTCAGTCAATGTAACTAAAGCAGAGCAAAGAACGTTCTTGCTGAGTGCTGTCCTTTGGATACCAAATGTCTCCCAAGGTCCAGTGCTAAGGGAGGGAATGCTGTAGCCGATGGCTGTTGTTTCCCCAGCAGCACATCCTAAGACCTTAGGTGTGCAGTGTGAAACAGCCAGGATCCCTGCCCAAGTCCCCGGCCTCAAAGGAGAAGATAAAAGAAACTCAGAGAGGAAAATAGCTAAACTTGCAAAAACCTCGCCCGCCGCTTACAAATTTGTGATTTACTTGAACAGAAGAAACTACATATCCCAGCTCCACCCCTTTCCAGAGGTTACTTTAGCATTAGCTCAAAATTTCAAACCACAAGCAAAGGGGGCCCAGAGTGATGCTACAGAAAACTGAGTTGAGCAAACAAAACTGTGTAATGAAGATACACCGGAAACACAAGGGAGCGTGGAGCAGACTGGGCTCTGTTCTACCCCTCAGGCTATTGCCCCCTCCCTTCTCCACAGAGTGGACCTGCCTTTGCAGGAAGAAATCCACAAGTTCTGCCCCTCTAAGCAGCTCTGACAAGCTCCCAGGGGAGTTTAGAAGGACTTCCTACACCACCAGCCATGTCTCCACTGTGCTGACATGAATGAGACATGAAGCTTTGGGGAAGTGGAGAGAAGAGAGGCTCGCCTGGCAGAGAACAGTTCTCTCAGCTCTGCACATAAAGACCCATCCTGAATTCTCAGATGGTGATAAACAGAAGGGGAGGAAGAAGACCCACACTGAGCAGTCCGGAGGCTGAGAGGATTTACCTTGTGTCTAGCACAAAGACGGAAATAATCCCATAAGTTCAGTGCCACTGTCCATGGAGAAACTAAAGCAGTGGCTCCGGCAGCAGACATCCCACCAAGAGTTGGCTGATAATACTATCAAGAATAGCACTTGCTTAAGAACAGGGTCCTGACTACAAATGGGCCCTGGGATATATAACAACTCAACCCAGAGAACTGAGAGCTGTGACTGGAACTACAGGGGTTATTTCAGGGGAAGCATCTCCCCTTCTGTGTGGCCATTTCATCCCCACTGGACTTGGGCCAAGTTGAGAGCAGCAAGGGATTCAGTGTGAGTGCCCTAAAGTGGCTACAACACATGCCCATACATGGGGGATATCACAACAGATGCTCATTCTGTCAGCATTCTGGAAGGTGAGTGTCTAGAGCCTAAGTGTCAGTAGGGCTGTGCTTGCGCACTCACGTGCGCATACACACACACACATACACACACACACACAGACACACAGACATACAGAGAGAGAGAGAGAGGGAGAGAGAGAGAGAGAGAGAGAGAGAGAGAGAGAGAGAGAGAGAGAGAGAGAGAGAGCTCCCTGCCCTCCCACTTGATTCTGCAGGATGCCACCACCCTTTGGCTTGTGGACACATCGTCCATCCCTGCCTCCTTTGTCACATAGTGACCTCCTCTGCTTCCCATTCTTCTCATGTGCTCAGAAGACAACAGCAATGGAGCAGGAGCCAACTTCAGTCCATATGGGATCAGCTTCACTCAGTTTCAATGGTTGAGGCCCTGCCTTCCAATCAATGACAACCACAGACATTTGCATGAAAAGATGTCAACTCATCATTCTGAAAGGAGACAACAGAATCTTCACCAACTCTTCACCCAGCACAAAGCCAGATCGGTACCTTTGGCTTTCAAGACTGCTTCTAGTTAGTTAAACTGCTATTCATTGTGCTAATCAGTTCCCTTACTGTCGTAACAAAGTACCTGACAGAAGAAAAAAGAGGCTGACACTGTACACCAAGCTCCCACAATATAGAGAACCAGGCTGGAGTCAGAGACAGGCAGGCCATGAATCTCGCAGTCTGCCTCTGTGGTTCTCTTGTCCCCGTGTCCAGGATGTTCCACAATCCCTTAGCAAATTAGTGCAAGCAACTGAGGTCCAACTGTTTAAACATGTGTGCCCTTTAAATGAGAATTTCTAGGAAGAAGCTGTCTGCGAAAGCTGACTGACTGGTTAGAACTGCAGTGGTGAGGAGATGTTGGAATGCTGCTGATTCAGAGACTAGTTACCTGGTAGTTTTTGTTCCCAGATATCTTTGCCTACATCTTTGTCAAAACTAATCTATATCATAGATTTAAAAAAAAGATTTTCGGAATCTATTAACTTAGTAAACCCCTAGCTACCACCAATCCAAAAGCTAAGAATGTCATCGGATAGCATCCTGTGGCCATAGAAAAGATCCCCCCAATTGGCTTTAACTGCCTTGCAGTGTGCCCAACAATGTATACTTTTCTTTGTTATGTAAAACTATGAAACTTCATGAAACTGTGTCCACACTGGAATAAGGGGTGACCTAAATTTGTGTTCTTGGACCATGATCAGTCTACATGGCTGCAGAATAAATCATCCTTAGTCCCTTATGGTGAGAGCTGTGTTTCTGCATTTACAATCTCTGAGGAGCATTTCTCATTCAAGCTATCTGAGAAAGGGAGGAGGTGCACCAGAGGGAAGCAGGGACCAATCTCTTTAGCTGGAATGTTGAGTATCTTTGTCTCCTGTGTGAAGTCATGTGACTACAAGGACCAATGACATTGCCTCTGTAATTTTTAATAGTAAGATGTTATGAAGCAGTGGTTTTCACAATGGAAAAGAAGTGGGGAAGGATGGAGGACAGGAAGGGAGGGCAAAGAAAGGAAGTAGCAGGGATGGGAGGGGTGGGCAAAAATCTCAGGGAAGGCAAATCCAGACATCAAACATCAGACAAAACTGCAGTTTTCCCAAGTTCACACTCTCCCTCGACTTGAATCACAGCATCTTTTCTGCTGTGACCTGCTCTATGCTACCTCCCTGAAGTAAAGAGAAAGAGTCTAAAGGGCAAACCTTGGAGGCCAGACTCCAGTGAGAAGATAATGAGCCAGAGTAATAATCAGCCCCTAATGGGAATGCAAATAGCAGTACCGACACCCTGTAAAACAAGTCTGCAGAAGGACTGGAGTTCTCTCATGGAAATCCAGAGAAGCCATGAGCCCTAAGCTGTCTGAGTCATACCAACACCCAGAGTCCTTGAGCAAATGCAGAAATCCGAGAGCTCACCAGGACAATCCTCACCAAACACAAGAGCCCTCTGGGTTTGACACTGGGCTGGGGACAGGTATCAAGGGGACTGAAGGCTTTTCTGAAATGATAAGAATTTGCCTCCCACCAGGCCTAGTTAGACACTTAAAATGGAAATAATGGGGCATTTCCCAGACACTAAGTGGCTAATATTCCCACTAATCCCCAGGTCTTCCTGAAGGGCCAATGTGAGCAGCTCAGACCTGACCCAGGGCTTCCAAAAAATCCACACTTCTCTAGAAATTTCCTGTAACACAGACTTTGCAACAAGGGAATTGGAAGGTAGGGAATGAAGGGCTGGATTTGAACAAATATGCCTTACATTCATCTATATAAATTCTCAAACAATAATAAAAGAGATTAAAAAGAAAACACCTGGAGTTGGGGATTTGGCTCAGTGGTGGAGCGCGTGCCTAGCAAGCACAAGTTCCTGGGTTTGATCCCCAGGTCCGAAAAAAAAAAGTAAAGGAAAAGTAAACACTTCATTCAAGGCCCCCTGCCTCCTTTGGTCAGCATTTTGCTCCAGGCTTGTGAGATGCTCAGCAGGTCATGGCCCTTGCTGCCAGGCCTGAGGACCTGAGGTTACACATGTGCATTGGCGAGCTCACACACACACACTAATTAATTAATTAACTAATTAATTAACTAACTAATTAATTAAAGTAAATTACCATTTCTTAATAAATAAAACATTATAAAGCTGTCGCTAGCATGAAAGGGTCAGCATTATTAGCTGACCCCTGACCCATTCTCTCTCAGGCTCACCAAAGAGAGAACCATGTGGGACTATCACCACCCTGTGCTTAGCACCTGACAGAATCCTGAGTGTATCTCTCTGAGGAATGAAGGGCACCCTGGGCATGCAAAACACCACACAGGTCCAAGAGAGAAGGGTGCCTCAGTATAGTATGCAAAAGAAAAGTTCAGATGAGTTCACGAGAAACCATGAAATAACACACAGTCCGCATTGTCAAACCTGAGCTTTCCCAGAATTAAAAGAAGCCTGATTCTACCTAGTGTTTCCCCAGAGGACCAGCAACCACTTCTTGTTTTGTTCTCGTCCTTTCTACTCTATTTCTATTTTGTTTAATAATAATTATAAAAAATACTAAATATTGGAGAAATACCCATCTATCAAACAGGAATAAACAAGTATCTCTTGTTAAATAAGATGGTTTTAATCTTTCCTGGTACTTTTAGAACTATTTGGGGGATTTTGTTGTTTTGTTTTTGTTTTTGTTTTCAACTTAATGCACACTGCCACATCATGGAACAAAGGCTTGGGGGGAAACCCTGCAGGTTTTGGGTTTGCCCTTGAGAAGCATCTACAGAGTTAGGCAGAGAACACTCTGGCTGTACTCTCCTTTGTTCTGAGAGGAAAGAAGGGAGCTCTCTGTGGTGATTACAAATACTTGTTTCTCTTTTATCTACTTGTTGCCAGATCCACTCTCCCTGCCTTCTACATCAATATCCTGTTCTGGAATTAAACGAATGAATAGATACATGTGTGTGGTTGCATAAACATAAGCATGGGAGCTCAGAGGTCAACCTTAGGTGTCTTCCTCAGTCTCTGGCTCAACTCCCTTCAGTGGTCAAGTTGACACAACTGGGAAGAGGAGACTGTAGCTGCTTGTTTTCTAATACTAATTGGGTTCCCCAAATTAGTTTGCAGGAGAAAGTCTGCACCTAGCTTCTGGGAACCTGCCTGCAGTTAATTCTGATTGGTGAATAAAGATGCTAGCCCCCAATAGCTGGGAAGGAAAGAGAGAGAGAGAGAGAGAGAGAGAGAGAGAGAGAGAGAGAGAGAGAGAGAGAGAGAGAGAAAGATGGGATTTAGGGTTCCCGGGCTTGGGTCCTCGAGCAAGCAGGACAGAGAGGTCTGCCATGCGTTAGGGGAGTGAGGAGGAGGGGAGACATAGGCTGCCATGGAAGGGAAATAACATGCAGAAGGGCAGAGCTGCTGTATAAAGGGGATAAGAGATCATGGCCCAGAGAGCTGCTCCTTGGAGTCAGGAACAGCCAAGATGAAGCATAGAAATTAGTAAATAGTAAGTTGGAGATATTTCTGGGAGGTGGATTCTAACAGCATGGAGGGTAGGCAGCTGCCCAGCTATGGGCTGCTTTAGATAAAGAGCCTGGGCGTGTTTCTTTCATTCGGGAACAGAAACCATTGAGGTGAGAAACCTCGAGTCAGGATTTATTATTATTATTATTATTATTATTATTATTATTATTATTATTATTATTATTATTTTACTACAGGGGAACTCAGCTGAGGATTTACCTCCATTGCATTCGCCTGTGGACAGACCTGTGAGGCATCTTTTGAAATAATGATTGGTGTGTGGAGGCCCACTGTGGATGGCGCCACCTCTGGGTGGGCGGTCCTGGTTACAGAAGAAAGCACGTTGACCAAGCAATGAGCAAAAATCCAGTAAGCAGTTGTACCTCCATGGCCTCTGCTTCAGTTGCTGCCTTCAAGTCTCTGCCTAGAGTTCCTGCCCTGACTTTCTTCTGTGATGGGCACTGATCAAGCTGAAGTTAACCCTTTCCTCCCTGAGATAGTTCACACAGTATTTCATCAGAGCAAAGAGAAGGAAGTGAGACAGTTCTACCCTGCCTTGCTTTGTTTTCTTGCAACAAAGTCTCACACTTACACCCCAAACATACTAGTCAAGCTGGTGGACCAGAGAACATCGGGGATCCATCTGTCCACCTCTGTGGTACCAGGATTCCGGGCCACCATGTCTGACTTTTATTTTTTAACGTGGGTCCTAGGGACCGAACTCAGACCCTCATACTTTCATGGCAAACACTTTACTGCCTAAGCAAGCTCCTTAGCCCAAGAACCCCACCTATGAACCTTTGAAAGCCATTCCTCTGTCAGACCACAGTCTCTCTTTA
This sequence comes from Rattus norvegicus, assembly GCF_021556685.1. Classification (NCBI taxonomy): domain Eukaryota; kingdom Metazoa; phylum Chordata; class Mammalia; order Rodentia; family Muridae; genus Rattus; species Rattus norvegicus. The sequence goes on from NC_141555.1 coordinate 68,564,017, forward strand.
AGGTGCACATTCCTTCCTTGACAATGCCATGTGGGTTGAATTTCTAATCAGAAGTCAGGAAGCCATGTTGAGCTATGGAGGATTTCGCATTGTTTCTGAATAGGGCAGCATTTTGCATTTGTAAAATATGAAGTTTCTGGAAGAAACCTTATCTTCCTTATGCTCCACCAGAATAGGAAATACCTTTAGTCCATGAAGTATAACTTAACACCCACAGTAATCATGAAGAAGGCTGTGGTGGATATAATCTGTGTTGTGCGGTCCTGAGAAAGGTCACATATTAAGCAGATAATTATCAAACATTTAACGGGAAGAGGGGGAGATAAAAGAATGTAACGTTAATATTATATTGACTTAACTCTTCTTTGGGCAGAAATCATTTTAAATAATATCTCACTCTCCTTCCTGGTGTGTGTGTGTTTTAATTGTTGCATCACATCCACCTCCTGGGACATTGGCCCTTATTTGAGTGTGTGGTTGCTAATTGCTAAGGAGGGCCTGGGGAGCGGCTGGCAAATTGAGGTTCTGGTAGGACAGAAGATAAGTTCAAATGAGGCTGGCAATAATTCTGGCCTTAGAAGGGCAAACACAATAAATATATCTGCTGGGAATGTGTCTGTTCACAGTAATATAAAACCAACCAGTATCCCTTAATCCCATTGTGTGATTTACTTGGGAAGAAACACCAAAGCACACACATCATCAGTTCAACAGCCCAGCCATCCCACAGGACTCTTGGCTCATCCATCTTTCTCATCTTACTGCCCTCAGCAGATTGTCACAAGATGGCTGCTGCATCTCCAGAGAACACATCACACTCCTCCACAGCAGAACTCCAACCCTGGATGGGAGGACGAGGAAGAGAGATTAAACTGTCTTGGATAGCTCCCTATTTTTGACAGGCAGAAAAAAAATTTTCCTCAGAAGATTTTTGGTGTATCTCAGTGAGTCTTCTGATGAACCTCCACACCAGTGACATACACAGAACAAAGCTAGCATGACTGATTCAAACTAATCAGGATGCCCTCCGTGGATTAAAGGACAGAAAGTCAGTTATACTAATATCCAAATGAAACTGGCTATTTGCAGTGAGAATTTTGGTGTATTTAAAAACATAGAAATATTATGAGTTTCTTTTTGTTGTAATCCAGGCTGTGGGGTGTGGGGTTGCTTCTGATTGTCAACAGTGGCTGACTATGATTTTCCTGGTACACTTGCAGGGGCGTGATTTTACCAGCGTCAGATAGATTTTGCAAGTGTGTAACATTTGGAAAGCTGGAGACTTTTCAGAGTACATATAAAAGCTAGAGACCAATAGGTGGGCTGCTGTTGGTTGCAGTTTGTTAAATAGTCACGCCAAAAGAAGAAATTAAACATCCTGATAATGAAGACAAAGTTGCCCACCAAAGTACTTGATGCCCCTAGTCAACAGGAGATCGTCTAATGGTTATAGAACCCCTTTCCCTCTCTCCTCTTTTCTCTCCTATCTAGTATTAGGGGGTTGAATGTGAAAGAAAGGAGAACCTTCAAAGTAGCAAAAGGACGGCTAGAGCTATTGAATGAAGGTCCATCATCAGCCACAACGTATAAGGCTTGAGTATCAGGTAAAAACAGAAACAATTTTAGGAAACAGGCCAGTTGGATGCCACTGTGATTTTAATGGAATTTAGCAGCTCGGCAAAGAGGTATCTTCCCTTCACTATCATTTGGGGACATGTTACAATTCAAGGGGATATCCTTGTTTCTTCCACATGTCTCAGTCTCTCTCTCTTTCCTCACACTCTGGTGTCTGAAGTGGAAATTTGTGGTTTTCCTGTGATGCAGACTCATGTGGGGTTTGTTTAAGGCGAGTCATGTGATATTTGGAGAGATTACGAGTATGACTCAGTAGACAATGATGGGGTGCTTGCATTGTTTGCCCTGCAATCCCTTCTTGGTCTTGATTCTCACTTTCCTTCACTTTATTGAGGTGTGGCAAAGAGCTCCTGGTATTCCAGCTGGTTCTGGTCACTCCTGCTGACTAGTGCCAGTTTGGTGGAGGCCTGACTGTTTCTGCCAGATTGTGCAAACAGTGATGATTTGTGTTTGGTTACATTGTTTTTTCAACTGGACAATTGGTATCCTGACACTATGGAACTGGACTGCTGGGGTCCTGACAGCTCAGATTGGATTTGCCCCAAAGAACTACTTCTAAACAGGTCCACATCCACTTGCCCTATTTATCATCTTTTCTCCCCTACCTATGGTCAGTGGGCTAGAAGGGAGTTCTAAGCATTTGAGATCCCTTATTAAAGTACGTTTGAAAAAAATCTTAGTCTACATGTATCCACATATAATGAAGAGGTGTCAGAGTGGTTTCCATTACAAGTTTTTTTCCCTTGCATCTGTTTTTGCAACTATCTCCTCTTTAAAGAAAGTGCTCTGGGGGTTTTCTGAGGAAAATTCGTTACATGCATGGATGTTTAATTACATGTTTTCCAATTTGTGTGTATGCATATATGTGTATGTGCTATGCGTGTATGTTCTCATGTGTGTGACATACAGCCCAGAGGACCAATTTACCTTGTTTTTGACCCAGGGTCTCTCTGTGGCCTGAATCTCACAAGTATAGGCCAGAAGGGCTGGAAATAAATCCCAGGAATTCTCCAACTCTTGGTACAAGAAGTTATATCCATGCTTAGCTTTTTACCTTGTGTCCAGTCCCTCAGACTCCACCCCAAGCTGTCTCCCTCATCCCAAGGAGTGTGTTGGAAAAGGAAACATTAACTAACTATTAGGACTAATGGCCTGACCAGAGTGATTCAAGCACCATAAGGGCATTACACACAAAGAGTGGGATTTCGGAGCATTGAGATGAGAATGTTAAAAGGATACATGTGACAGCTTTTAAAACCTTCAGGACAACACAGAGCCTATTAGGGAAAGCTGAAAACTGTGTCTTCATTCACTCAAGACAAGAATGATTAGAAACCCAAGCTTCTGTCAGCCTATTTCCTATGAAACGGCTTGTTTCTTATTTAAGAGGCATAAGCCCTTTTCCCTCTGATGTTGTCCCTACTACGCAAAATGAAGTGTGGAATGGCTCCGTATAGCTGTGGGTTTGTGTGTAGACCATTACCAGATTGTCTCTCATCCCTACCACCCCAATGTCATATTGGCACTTCCCATTGACCAGGTGACAGCAATGGTTGGCTATCACTTCTGAAGAAAAGCAGGAAGGTGCAAGGTCATAGAGCAGAATGCATTGATTTTCATCCTGAAATTGGAAAACATTGCGTTCCCATTTCCTATATTGTTAGATGGGAAAGCCTTGTGCATACCCGGCCCTATTAGAGATGTGTCTCTCTTTGGACAATAGAACAAGAATTGCACTAAGACCAGTATTATCTTGAAAAAGATCTACATGAGACTGGTCTCCATGACAAGTGGGGTGTGTGTGTGTGTGTGTGTGTGTGTGTGTGTGTGTGTGTGTTTCTATGTGTGTGTACACTCGAGACTTGTGTATGTGCATGCATGTAGAGGTCAGAGGACAATTTTGGGTGTCATTCCTCTTTTAAATAGTTTTACTTAGTCGGGGGAGACACATACATGCTACAACACATATGTAGAGACCAAGGGACATGTTGTAGGATTCAGTCCCATCTTCCACCTGGTGAGTCATGAGGATTGAACTCAGATCCTAATGCTTGGTGTCAAGTGCCCTGGCACGCTGAGCTATCTTGCCAGTGCCTGTCTTGGTTTTTGAGGTACGCTTTTCTCACTGGGATCTGGGCACTGATGCCTGTGATGGTTGGGGTGCCTACATGCGTGCCTGTGTGCCTGTGTGTGTGTGTGTGTGTGTGTGTGTGTGTGTGCATGTGCGTATGTTCAGCCCAGGGAGTGGCAGGTTTAGAGGGTATGGCCCTGTTGGAGTGGATGTGGATTTGTTGGAGTGAGTGTGTTAATGTGGGTGAGCCCTTTAACACCCTCATCCTAGCTACCTGAAAACCTGTATTTTCCTAGCATCCTTCAGATGAAGAGGTAGAACTCTCAGCTCCTCCTGCACTGTGTCTGCCTGGATGCTGCCATGTTTCCACCTTGATGGTAATGGACTGAAGCTCTGAACCTGTAAGCCAACCTCAATTAAATGTTGTCTTTATAAGAGTTACCTTGGTAATGGTGTCCGTTTATAGCAGTATAACCCTTAGTAAAACATTGACTATGGAGTGGCCAGTGAACTTCAGAGGTCTCAAGGTCTCTGTCTCCCTGATTCTGAGGTCAGAGTGCATGTTAACACTTTAGATATGTAAGTTGGATCTGGGGATCCAAGCTCAGGTCTCCATCCATGTACAGCAAGCAGTTTACCTACTGACCCATGTCCTTTAGCTAACAAATGGGTTTAAAAGGAGATAGAGGTAGATCCCAGGTGCCTGACATCAGGGAAGCTGAGCTCTGATACACACAAGGGCAGCTGTTGCAGGGTGAGGGTCATAGTACAGGGGACATTAGGGCCAAGGAGACATAACAGGGAAATGCGTGGGACTTACATTGCCTTTGCTGCATCCACACAGAAGCCTGATGATGCCAGTGCAAGTTGGAGGAGAGCCATCTCCAACGGTAGAGGTTGCTGTAATCTAAATGTCTCCCCTACCCCACTCCTAGGGAGATGTCACCAAAGATGACATCATTGGGAAGCAGCACTTTGGAGGGTGTGACTTCAGTGATAAAGATGGACTCCTCCTCTGTGTTATTGGTGCACCTATGTTTAAAAAGAACCCCCAGAGAGCTTGCTGGACCTTCTCAACCCAGTAAAATATAGGCAGAACACACCATATACAAGCCAGGTTGCAGGCTTCAGTAAATTTGCCAGGGCTCTGATCTTGACTTGAAGTGTCATTATCAGCCATCCAGTCTATGCGACTGTAGTGACAGCAAGATGGCTGGTACCTGGGTGAGGCAGGGATTAACCAGGAGAGGGGTGAACATACAATGTGCTTCTTGATTTCTAGTGAGAACAGAATGCAAATGAAAGCTTCAAAGCTAAGCAATATGAGTGGCATGGATTGGTTAATCTTGGGCCCAAAATATAAAGCAAACAAGAAAAATAAATTGTATGAGAGAGTGGGCAGACATGGCCACTAATCTTGGTAGCTGACTTGAGTGGCTCTAAATTCAATTAAAATAGACGCATCGGGGCACACTTGTGAGGGATTTTCTAGATCAGGTTATTTGAATCAGGAAGATATGCCCTAAGTGTAGGTGGGACCTTCTGGTGGCAACCCAGATTGAAGAATGTGAAAGAAGGAGGCATTGATTTTTGTCTGCCTGCCTTCACTCTCACTGGCAAATTCATCTCTCCTGTGGCTTCTGCATTCCTTTGCTAATATTCAAACGACCTTCTCTGATATCTCATTGTAGACTGCAGACCAATGCCTCCAGGAAACTCACGTTCCTTCAGCACCAGGTTAAGATGGCTGAGGTATCAAGCGTCATAGAATGAGCAGCTAATGGTTTTCTCAGTACTCTTCATGAGACAGACATTGCTAGATTATCCAGACAGTGTCCTGTAAGTCAAATTACCTTTTATTGTGTTTGGTGGTTTGAATAGGAGTGGGCCACCATAGACTCATGTGTTTGAATGCTTGACCTATGAGGAGGGATACTATTAGGAGGTATGGCCTTGTTGTAGTAGGTGTGACCTTGTTTGAGTAGGTGTGGCCTTGTTGGAGTAGATGTTGCCTTGTTGGATTGGGTGTGGCCTTGTTTGAGTTTGTGTGGACTTGTTGGGGTGGGTGTGGCCTTGTTGGAGTATGTTTGAATTTGTTGGAGGAAGTGTGCCACTGTGGTGGCTTTGCTTTGAGATTTGTATATACTCAGACTATGCTCAGTGGTACAGACAATCCTTTTCTGCTGCCTGTTCATCAAGAACTTTGGGCTCCACCAGCACCAAGTCTGCCTGGATGTTGCCATGATTCCTGCCATGATGATAATGGCTTGAACCTCTGAAACTGTATGCCAGCTGCAATGGAATCTTGTCCTTTATAAGAGTTAAATTTGCTGCTGCGTCTGCAGCCATGAGCATGCTCAGGTTACAGAAGACCCTTGCCTCTAGTGTCCTCCACTGTGGTAAAAAGAAGTTCCAGATGGACCCCAATGAGACCAATATAATCGCCAATACCAACACCCCTCAGCTGATCAGGAAGCTGATTAAAGATGGCCTGTTCATCTGGAAGCCTGTAACTGTCCATTCTCAGGCTTGCTGCCAGAAAAAACACCTTGACGTGCAGTCATATGGTCATAGGGAAGAGAAAGGGTACTGCCAACATTTGGGTGCCTGAGAGGGTGACCTGGATGAGTAGGATTTGGATCCTGCACCGGCTTCTCAGTAAATACTGGAAATCTAAGAAGATTGACTGCCTGTACCTGAAGGTCAAAAAGAATGTATTCAAAACTAATGAATTCTTATGGAGCAGATCCACAAACCGAAGGCAGACATGGCCTGCAAGAAGCTACTGGCTGACCAGGCTGAGGCTCACAGGTCTAAGACCAAGGCAGCAGAAAAATGCATGGGAGGAGCGCCTCAAGGCCAAGAAAAAGGAGATCATCAAGACTCTGTCCAAGGAGGAAGAGACCAAGAAATAAAGCTTCCTTCACGTCTGTGCATAGTGACCTCACTGTGGCCTCATATAATCAGTCATGAAAATAAAACAAGCCTTAAAATAAAAAGAGAGTTACCTTGGTTATGGTGTCTGTTCACAGCAATGGAAATCTAATTAAGACAATGTGTAATCATTCTGCCATTTCTGTTTCTCTGGAAACCCTAATACAATAGTGCTCTAGAGAGAGGAACAAGTCCCCAACAGACAACATAACTTCCAATTTACTTTTCTGGTAAATATGAATTGTTGTGGTTTTAAAAAAAACAAAAACGTGTTGGGTTTTTTTTGGTTTTTTTTGGGGGGGTTGTTGTTATTGCTGCTACTTTTTTTGTCATTGTTGTTGTTGTTGTTGTTGTTTTTGTTTTTAAAGAAGAAACACATTAGCCTCAACATCCCTGACTGGCTGGCAAAGCCCAAATCAGCTAAAGCGATTATGGTATTAGGAAAGTGTGTACACAAAAACATAAAGTTATTCCTGTCAAGTTCAGATGAGAGACAACATGGGCCATGTGGGCAAGCCTAGAGCCTCAACTATTTAATGCAGACAAATCAGGACACACTGTCAGCAGCCTGTCGAGCCAACAGAGACCAGGGCCTGCGTGTTGTGTTGTTATTTTCTTTTATGAATTTTTGAAGCCACCCTGCTCATTAATCATGTTTATAATGTTAACTTTCACACTTTTTTCTTGGCTCATCAAATATTTCCTTATTGAACTGGCAGCTCAACTCCCCCCATATCCATTGTAATGACTTTCAAATTAAGTTCATCTGGACCACGGTGGTTTTTAGAACTTTATGATGACAGAAAACACAGAGAAAAGAACGTCTTTCACTGTATTTGAAGAAAGACATAGTCATTCACCTGTTGCCTTCTCCCAGTGCTGACTGTTCCCAAGCTCAGTGCTGAGACCTCTGCCTCATGGGCACCATCAGAGCCGTGAGATGAACATTTCCAAACCAGAAGGCATTATACTGACATGACCATATGGTTCTCCCTCTTCTACAGCCACCAGGTTCCAAACTACTGGTATCCCTACTACCCTTAAAAGAGAGCTGTTGGGATCCACGCTCAGCATCACCCATGCCCATATTCCAACGCTCATACCTTTTAAAAATCAGATGTGTTTATATTGTCGAATGTGTGAATGTTCTGGCTACATGGAACTGTGTGCACCATGTGTCTGCTTGATATCTGAAGATGCCAAGAGAGGGCATTAGATCTCCTGAAACTGGGTAACAGTTCAACTGTGAGCCATCATATGGATGCTGGAAATAGAACCTGGGCCCTCTGCAAGAGTATCAAGTGTTCTTTGTGCCTGAGCCGTCTCTCTAAGCCCCTGAATCTGTGCCCTGTCCCTGGAGATGCTTTGCTACCCTACAAAACCACATGGGAGACTTGATGCCCATCCTTGAGAATAGACATCACCCTATCAATGAAGAGGATGCCATGGCTGGTGGCATTGTACAAACTAGGAGAGTTTGAGGGAAAGTGCCTTGTACAGGGGATTCTTGTGAGCACCAAGACTGGAGGAGCACCCTGGATTGGATAGAGATTGGGTTGGGCCATTGCAGAAGATAAAAGAGTGATGGTGCCAAGGACATTTGAGCAATCCCATGAACTATCCAGTATGGGGTCTTAGTTAGGTTTCCACTGTTGAGAAGAGACACCATGACCAAGGACAACATGTAATCGGGACTGGCTTACAGGTTTAAAGGGTCAGTCCATTATCATCAAGGCAGAGGGCATGGCAGTGTGCAGACAGACATGGTGCTGGAGAAGGCGCTGAGAGTTCTATATCTTCATCTAAAAGAAGCCAGCAGCAGAGTGTCTCCCACATGGCTGGGAGAAGGATTTCAAGAACTCACCAACACAGGGACACACCTCCTCCAAGAAGGCCAACCTTCTAATAGTGCCATTTCCTTGGCAGTGCATATTCAAACCACTACAGGGTCTCTTCACATATATGATAATTACACCATTGTTTTAAAATCTTGCTTAAAGACTCATGATGTTTGCATGAAGAACATACGTTGGATCTGCGTGGCTCCAAAACCCCAAGAACATGAAGTCCTGTATCTCCCTGAAGTATGAAATTGTCATGTGTCTACAGCCCCTCCTATCCTCTGCATATCATAATGTTAAGTGTGTAGCTCCAGTGTGCAGTCTCATAAGTGCCGGCATGTTTGAGTTCTTGAGCCACACACTCAACAGAATCAGGCTTGTGCCTTCTGTACTTTTGTTTATGGCTCGGAACTCTGGCCTAGATAGATGGGCAAGTAGTCCAAGAAGGAAGATTACTGGGTGCAGCCAAAGCCATGAAGGTATGTGATTTAATTACAGAGCTGAAGGAATCTGGCTCATTTTTTCCTGTACCACATGACAGACGAAGTCACTCTGCGCAGCCAATTACAAAAAAAAAAAAAAAATCACAAAGAAATGTCACATAGGATGCTTGTTTTAACTAGACTAGATCATGAGCCCTGATCAGATTTAAATATCCATATGTACAGAGGAATCATTGCTTTTTGGTGCAGAGATGCCTGTCCTTTTTAAGCACCCAGGTCAAGATCAGCCAGATCTGGGTGTTTGGTGTGAGAATACCTCTCTTCCTGTGGAGTGCCCCTCATGACAACTAAGGTGGCCACATGACGTCAAGTTCATCAACATTCTGCTCAGCCCCATAACAGATGAAAGAGAACACATGATTTGGGGAGCTTAGATTGGCAGATATTAGACCATCTCCTATGCACGGCAGAGAGTAGCGTTGAAAGGACTGGAGAAGACGTTGGCTGACCCCAGGCCTTTTCTCACAGAAACAGCTGACAAACCGCCCCACAATGTTCCAGTTATGGGTGTTTACTTCAACAACAGAGGGTTTAAAATAGCACACTTGCCTCCCTCTCCCTCACCCAAGTGATGGGCGATGGGCCCATGGGCCACCAGGCTTCCTGTAGGAGAAACCTCTCTGCTTCCCTCAGAGCAGCTCTCCAAGAAAATAAATAGCATGTGCTCATTATTCAAATGAGGCTTAATTAATGCAGAACTCGACCCAAACTTTCCAAGACACCCATGGTAATGAGCTCCCAGCTCTCTTCCCTTACAGTTTGTGATTTCAAGCTGAAGAGCTACATGTAACAGAAGCTGGGAAGCTGAAAGCACTTTGACTCCACAGTTTCAAGCTTGCAGAATAATCTCGACCCCAAAGACTGTCTTTAGCCATCCTTTCAGGGGTAAAGGTGGTGTGGGTGGTGACGTGCTCCCCTGAGAGCCTCTAAGGTTATAAAAGAGGCTCAACTCAAGAGACTGTGAGGCTGTCTCTAATTTACACACATGAACCAGCCCCGGCCCTAATTCCAGACAAAACATTTCATAAATAGTACAGCAAAAGGCACTGAGTCACACACTCCTTTATTCATAGCCTAACGTCCTTGCTCAACCGATGAGAACACACCTCCAGAGTCCTGGAGGAAGCAGCATTGTCCCTGTGGTTCGAACAAGACAGGATAGAGGAACTGGAGAGTTAAGGGTGACGCTAAAATGGAGAGAAGCTATCTTCTGGGGTCTAGCCTTTGTCTCCTGAAGGCTGAGCATCAGAAACATCAATGCAACCGACCCAGCCAAGGCTGCCTGCAGAGATAGTGCACGTTTTCCTAAAGATATCTCAGTCGAGGCTGAGAAACACATGGGCCTGAAGAGATAGCCCATCAGTTAAGAGCATGTTCCATACTCTCAGGGAACCCAAATTCTGTTCTTAGGATCCACTTAAGCAGCTCACAGTTGTCTGTAAATGAGCTCCCAGGAACCTGAGGTCCTCTTCTGTCCTCCAAGGGAATCTGCAAACAATACGCATGCGCGCAGTCGTACACACACACACACACACACACACACACACACACACACACACACACAATTGAAACTGTCCTTACTGAGGATCAGGAAGTATATGGCCTCTGGTTTCATGCTGTTACTAATCCACTCTCAGTGGAAGTCAAGTTTTAGATATCTTGATGGTCACTCTTGCTTTGGGATCAATGTTTGGGGGATGAGATTTGCAGCAGTGTCTGTGAGGATGTCTTAAAGCATCAGACATACCGAAAGTGAATCTCGTGAATCCCTCTCTGCCCTGCCCTTTGCTGTGTGGACCTGAACAAAGACATCTCTGAACTTCAGTTCCTTCTAGCCCGGAGACTGGATGAGGACCTCTTCACTGTAGACTTGGGACAAAGACTGTATACTATCCTATACCTGCAGGTGGCTCAGAGAGCACCTGTAGAGACACGAGCCTGCAGCCACCCCAGCGCAGCTCCAGTGTGGATTGTTCTGCTCAGGAAAAGAAATGCTTACTTATCATTGATCCAACTAATGGCTTTGTGTGGCTAATCAGCCTGAACTCCATCCTATTATTTGTCTGAATTTAGATCTAACTGTTGATCTAATTACCCAGGTCTAGAATTAGACTATCACCCGGAGCTGGGAGAGCTGCTTCAACCATCTAATCCTTCTAATGGAAACTCTGAAGCCTCAAAGTTGCCTTGAGATAAAATGGCAGGTAGCAAAGGAAATCTTATTTTCCCCCAAGCCCTAACTAGTTACGGGATGTCATCACAGCCCTATTAGTATTTACCCAACAATGTGCTGATTCCTGGTCCAGCCAAAAGCTTAACTGCCATTTAAATGGAGCACAATATTTAAATCTTAATTTCATTACCTGCTGGTAATAATCTTACAAATATAAATCCAAAGTATCACTCGGAATACATTTGCATACATAAAAGAATCTGTCCTCATTTTTGCTCCATGGCACACATGACTGTTGGTTTGACTTTCAAACCAGAAGTGAATATCCTTTTATGGAGAAAGAGATAACAAAATATTTCCCTGCATGGAAGCCTGCTTGTAGAGGGAGGGAAACACACCCACATCATAAAAGGGCATCTGGGCAAGCACAAGTGCCATGCATGTCACCTGTGAGATATGAGCCACCTCTGTGTGGTTTACTGATGCTCTCACATTTCTGCTAGCAAGGCAGTCGATACAACAAAAGCCACTTCAGAATTCCCAGACATTCAACACTAATTGTCACAGAAGGGGCAGTGGAGACTGTCAACCTCTGCAGAACTCTCAGGCTGCCATGGCCTCAATGCCTATATCCTGGCTGTTATATCTCTAGGGTAACGTTCTCCCAGAGGAATGGAGGATTTGCGGGCTTATCAGCACACATGTGTGCACATGCACAGAAAAGAACCATCTTGGCAGCTGGGAGTCCTGCACTAGTGGAAGGGGAAGTCTCTGGTCCGGCCAAGACTGAACTCCCCACTGAATGGGATTGTTGGGAAAGGGCAGAATGTGGGAGCGGATCAGGAGAGGAACACCCCTATAGAAGCAGAGTGGGAGGTGCTAGGGAGATGTTGGCCTGTAAACCAGGAAAGGGAATGACATTTGAAATGTAAATAAGAAATACCAATTGAATAAATATGGAATAAAAAAAGACACTCCTTCTGGAAGAGGAGAATGTATGATTTCTTTTCAGGATCTGTGGGAAGACTTTGGACACCTGGGCAAATGTGGAATGACCTATAGATCCTTGGAAACATTTGGATAGTTCCAGAAACTCCTGGAAAAGTGGAAGATCCAAGATCTCTATGGCAAGAGAGGAAGGTTTATGTGAACCTGGAATGTGTGGGGAAATTACCTGTCCAAGTTTGTCAGTAGAAGAGTCAGCAGAAGGTAGGCCAGGCACAGTGTGATCTTCTTTGAATCTTTCACTGTTCTCTCCAGTACTGTGTTTTGTAGATGTTGCAGGCACAATGGCTACCAACTCGTCAAAGTCCACATGTTCTTCAAACCCAGTAGACATAACCTAACTTTTTTTTTCAACTTCCCAAGAATGGGCTCTAAAGATGAGTCCAGTCTTTTTCTAGTAGCAGGATGTAAGCAGATGTTCTTGTATCCCTGGTCCTCAGCATCGAGATGTACTAAAAAAATTAAAACACTTGTTTTATGTGTTGCCACCACACCTGGTATTTACAATATGTGTCAAAGAATCCAGACTCACCCCTAGTTAAATACTTCTTTAGTTGTATTAATACGTAGCCCGTGGAATCTTATATTTCCCATTACTACTTTCCATCTGCTCTAGCTTGCTGTCTATTTTATATTTACTTCAGATGTGAACCTATATTGCTATTATTTCATGTTAAAGAGCAATCATGACTGAAAATGTTAATTTTAGTCCTGTTTTAATTACTCTGTTCCTCATGCACTGATTTCTGTGTATGGGTATGAATTTCTGACTCATTATTTCATCTCCTTAAATGATTCTTGTGTAACATACTTTTTCAAAGTCTACTTTTTAATTTTTAATTATTTCTTTGTTTGTCCGTATGTGTGTGTGTGTTTGTGTGTGTGTGTGTGTGTGTGTGTGTGTGTGTGTGTGTATACACATATGAGCACGATATGCAAGAAAGATAGTAGGGGGCGGTAGATCCCCTGGAGCTGAAATAACAAGTGGTTGTGGGTCACAGGACACGGGAGTATGAATCCAATTCAGATCTTCTGTAGAACAGTTTGCATTCTTAATTACTATGTCATCTCTGTGGCACCCTTTTAACATTTCTTCAATTAGTCCAGTTGGTTAGCAATTCCATTAGATGTTGTCTGGGAAAAAACAAAACTTTTTAAAAGTTTTATCTTTAATAGGCCCTTTTTTTCTTCTGAGCACAGAATTGAAACTTTAGAGTTATTTATTTCAGAACTGAACTTGTGCCATCCTGCCTGTTTTGCAGTGAGTGTGATTTCCAGTCTAACCACAACTGTACCTTCTGTTTTGATTCTCTGTTCTTTTCCTTGTTTTATTTTTTTTCTTTAAAGCTTTTCCACTCCCAAGTTCTTTATTATATAAATATATGATCGTATTAATTATGTATCTCTCCCAGATCAGCTTTTATTTCTCATGAGCACTGAAGGTTGTGTCTGGCTGTACTCTGTGTTCAGCACCTAGGATAGCTCCCGGGTCTCAGCCACATTAAGTGTTTGTTAAACAAAGGGGCTTTTTATTCTTATTTTACAGATGAAATGCCTCAGGCAGAGAAAGCTTATTGTAACGGAACACATTGGGATTCCTAACGTGGTTTCTGAGAGACTTAATGAGTTGAAGACAGAACAGGAGAGCCTAGGTTTCTTAGGGTTGTTCATATAAGGTCTTAGCCACAGAGGATGAAAGGTAACACGTTCAGCATGGCGAGAACAGCTCAGATTTAGGTTACTACAACTCAGTGTGGATCCGTTCACATCAGCCCCTCCCTGGATCTGTGGCTTGCCTGGAAGAGTGTTAAGACAATTGTAAATTGAATCCTGTTCCGACATGCAAGCATAAATGTTGAGGACAAACAATCTTTCTATGATTATAGCTATAAAATTTTATTTTTCTTGTGTTTATTATATTTTATTTATTGAATTTTGTTGCACTTTATGTTTGAGACAAGATTTTACAACGTAGCTTTTGCTGGCCTGGAAGTTGTTTTGTAGACCAGGCTGATTAGAAGAAAATCTTTAAAAAAATTCTTAGGAGCAAGTAAAAGCTAGCCTGGATATTGCCTTGCAATGATGGACTTTGCCCTGGCAACCCATGATAATACAGTTCTGTGTGGAAAACATGATTAACTGTTATTGATCCTCCTCTATTACTCTGCCTGGAAGGAACCAAAAGAAATCTCACAGCCACCATACAGCCAGGCAGAAGCAAGGACTGAACTTGAAATCTTGAAAGAAGAGAGTAGGGACAAGAGCTTGTATCCTGAATCCATGTGTATAATCCAGGAAGCAAAAACTAGACTATAGTGATAAAGGCATCATCATGGTTTGAATATGCTTGATCCAGGCTTGTCCCAAGGCTGACATCCTAAGTTTGATATGCAGGACCCACATGGTGGAAGGAGAGAGCTGACCCTTATAAGTTGTCCTTTGACCTCTGTGTTTGTGCGCTTACAGATTAAAAATAACTTGAAAATTAAAATAAAGAAAGAAATAAACACCATCCATATCCCTGATGTGTCTTAGTGCATTCTGCCACATGCCGTAAGACCTGCACAGTGTTTTGTTCCTATGACAACTGATCCTATGACTGCTTAAATCTGGGATCTCTGGATTTTTCTGTGAATATTTCTTAGCAGTATTCTTTCTTAGTCTCTAGTGTAGGCAGAGTTTCAGTTGGGAAAAGTCACAACAGACAATCTCAAACTGTCCGCTGCTTGATGAGGCAATAGCAGGCCACATACAGGAGGGTAGACCCAGGATACACTGTTTCATCCGTTCTGAATGGAGAATGAAATTAACGTCTCCTAAGATCACCTAGGAGCCATCCCCATATATCATAGCCCCCCCTTTGTGTCTTTTATCCTGGGATAATGGACTTGCAGAAGTGTAATAACTTGACAGTAAAAATATTAATCTCTAACGGCAGCTTTCACAATATGACATTTTTTTTCTGTTTTGTTGTTGCTACTGTTTTACACTGTTTTCTTTTTAATTCAAATATTGGTATAAATAAATTTAACTATTCTATATGTTTTATAATTTTAAATATATATATATATTACATAACTTCTACCATCCCTCCTCTCCTTTCACCTCTTCCTACATTCTTTCACACCATCTCAAATTCATTTTTTTCTTTTTTCTTTTTTTTATTAACTTGAGTATTTCTTATATACCTTTCTTTTTTTTTTTTTTTTCCGGAGCTGGGGACCGAACCCAGGGCCTTGCTAGGGCCTTGCTCCTGCTAGGCAAGCGCTCTACCACTGAGCTAAATCCCCAACGCCCTTATATACCTTTCGAGTGTTATTCCCTTTCCCGGTTTTGGGACAAACATCCCCCTCCCCCTCCCCTTCCTTATGAGTGTTCCCCTCCTCCCCCTCCCCCCATTGCCCTTTCCCTCCAACAATCACATTCACTGGGGGTTCAGTCTTAGCAGGACCCAGAGCTTCCCCTTCCTCTGGTGCTCTTACTAGGATTTTCATTGCTACCTATGAGGTCAGAGTCCAGGGTCAGTCCATGTATAGTCTTTAGGTAGTGGCTTAGTCCCTGGAAGCTCTGGTTGCTTGGCATTGTTGTTCATAAGGGGTCTCGAGCCCCTTCAAGCTCTTCCAGTTATTTCTCTGATTCCTTCAACGGCGGTCCTATTCTCAGTTCAGTGGTTTGCTGCTGGCATTCGCCTCTGTGTTTGCTGTATTCTGGCTGTGTCTCTCAGGAGCGATCTACATCCGGCTCCTGTCAGTCTGCACTTCTTTGCTTCATCCATCTTGTCTAATTGGATGGCTGTATATGTATGGGCCACATGTGGGGCAGACTCTGAATGGGTGTTCCTTCTGTGTCTGATTTAATCTTTGCCTCTCTATTCCCTGCCAAGGGTATTCTTGTTCCCTTTAAAGAAGGAGTGAAGCACTCACATTTTGATCATCCGTCTTGAGTTTCATTTGTTCTAGGCATCTAGGGTAATTCAAGCATTTGGGCTAATAGCCACTTATCAATGAGTGCATACCATGTCTGTTTTTCTGTGATTGGGTTACCTCACTCAGGATGATAATTTCCAGTTCCAACCATTTGCCTACGAATTTCATAGAGTCATTGTTTTTGATAGCTGAGTAATATTCCATTGTGTAGTTGTACCACATTTTCTGTATCCATTCCTCTGTTGAAGGCCATCTGGGTTCTTTCCAGCTTCTGGCTATTATAAATAAGTCTGAGATGAACATAGTGGAGCATATGTCTTTTTTATATGTTCGGGCATCTTTTGGGTATATGCCCAAGAGAGGTATAGCTGGATCCTCAGGCAGTTCAATGTCCAATTTTCTGAGGAACGTCCAGACTGATTTCGAGAATGGTTGTACCAGTCTGCAATCCCACCAACAATGGGGGAGTGTTCCTCTTTCTCTGCAACCTCACCAGCATCTGCTGTCACCTGAGTTTTTGATCTTAGCTATTCTCACTGGTGTGCGGTGAAAGCTCAGGGTTGTTTTGATTTGCATTTCCCTTATGACTAAAGATGTTAGACAATTTTTAGGTGTTTCTCAGCCATTCAGCATTCCTCAGCTGTGAATTTTTGTTTAGTTCTGAACCCCATTTTTTAATAGGGTTATTTGTCTCCCTGTGGTCTAACTTTTGAGTTCTTTGTATATTTGGGATATAAGGCCTCTATCTGTTGAAGGATTGTAAAGATCTTTTCCTAATGTGTTGGTTGCCATTTTGTCCTAACCACAGTGTCCTTTGCCTTACAGAAGATTTGCAGTTTTATGAGATCCCATTTGTCACTTCTTGTTCTTAGAGAAAAGCCATTGGTCTTTTGTTCAGGAAATTTTTCCAGTGACCATGTGTTCCAGATTCTTCCCTAGTTTTGTTTCTATTAGTTTGAGTGTGTCTGGTTTGATGTGGAGGTCCTTGATCCAATTGGACTTAAGCTTTGTACAGGGTGATAAGCATGGATCGATCTGCATTCTTCTACATGTTGACATACAGTGGAACCAGCACCATTTGCTGAAAATGCTGTCTTTTTTCCATTTGATGATTTGGCTCCTTTGTCAAAAATCAAGTGACCATAGGTGTGTGGGTTCATTTCTGGGTCTTCAATTCTTTTCCACTGGTCTATCTGTCTGTCTCTGTACCAACCATGCAGTTTTTATCACTATTGATCTGCAATACTGCTTGAGTTCAGGGATAGTGATTCACCCTGAAGTCCTTTTATTGTTGAGGATATTTTTAGCTATCCTGGGTTTTTTGTTATTCCAGATGAATTTGCAAATTGTTCTGTCTAACTCTTTGAAGAATTGGATTGGTATTTTGATGGGATTGCATTGAATCTGTAGATCGCTTTTGGTAAAATGGCCATTTTTACTATATTAATCCTGCCAATCCATGAGCATGGGAGATCTTTTCATCTTCTGAGGTCTTCTTCAATTTCTTTCTTCAGAGTCTTGAAGTTCTTATTGTACAGATCTTTTACTTGCTTGGTTAAAGACACACCGAGGTACGTTATATTATTTGGGTCTACTATGATGGGTGTCATTTCCCTAATTTCTTTCTCGGCTTGTTTCTCTTTTGTGTAGTGAAAGGCTACTGATGTATTTGAGTTAATTTTATACCCAGCCACTTTGCTGAAGTTGTTTATCAGCTTTAGTAGTTCTCTGATGGACCTTTCGGAATCACTTATATATACTAAAATATCGTCTGCAAATAGTGGTATTTTGACTTCTTCTTTTCGGATCTGTATGCCCTTGACCTCCTTTTGTTGTCTGATTGCTCTGGCTAGATCTTCAAGAACTGCACTGAATAAGTAGGGACAGAGTGTGTAGTCTTGTCTAGTCCCCGATTTTAGTGGGATTGCTTCAAGGTTCTCTACATTTAGTTTAATGTTAGCAACTCGTTTGCTGTGTATGGCTTTTACTATGTTTAGGTATGGGCCTTGAATTCCTATTCTTTCCTGGACTTTTATCAGGAACGGGTGTTGAATTTTATCAAATGCTTTCTCAGCATCTAATGAAATGATCATGTGGTTTTGTTCTTTCAGTTTGTTTATATAATGAATCACGGTGATGGTGTTCTGTATTTTAAACCATCACTGCATGCCTGGGATGAAGCTTACTTGATCATGGTGGGTGATTCTTTTGATGTGCTCTTGGATTCAGTTTGCCAGAATTTTATTGAGTATTTTTGCATCGATATTCGTAAGGGAAATTGGTCTGAAGTTCTCTTTATTTGTTGGGTCTTTGTGTGGTTTATGTATGAGAGTAATTGTGGCTTCATAGAAGGAATTCGGTAGTGCTCCATCTGCTTCAATTTTGTGGAATAGTTTGGATAATATTGGTATGAGGTCTTCTATGAATGTCTGATAGAATTCTGTACTAAACCCATCTGGATCTGGGATCTTTTTGGTTGGGAGACCTTTAATGACTGCTTCTATTTCCTTAGGAGTTATGGGGTTGTTTAACTGGTTTATCTGTTCCTGATTTAAGTTCGGTACCTGGTATCTGTCTAGGAAATACTCCATTTCCTGCAGATTTTCAAGTTTTGTTGAATATAGGCTTTTATAGTAAGATCTGATGATTTTTTTAATTTCCTCTGAATCTGTCTTTATGTCTCTATTTTCATTTCTGATTTTGTTAATTTGGACACACTCTGTATCCTCTCGTTAGTCTGGCTAAGTGTTTATCTATCTTGTTGATTTTCTCCAAGAACGAACTTTTGGTTCTGTTGATTATTTCTATGGTCCTTTTTCTTTCTACTTGGTTGATTTCTGCTCTGAGTTTGATTATTTCCTGCCTTCTACTCCTCCTGGGTTTATTTGCTTCCTTTTGTTCTAGAGCTTTTAGGTGTGCTATCAAGCTGCTGACATATGCTCTTTCCTGTTTCTTTCTGCAGGGACTCAGCGCTATGAGTTTTCCTCTTAGCACGTCTTTCGTTGTGTCCCATAAGTTTGGGTATGTTGTACATTCATTTTCATTAAATTCTAAAAAGTCTTTAATTTCTTTCTTTATTCATTCCTTGACCAGTTTATCATTGACTAGAGCATTGTTCAATTTCCACGTATATGTGGGCATTCTTCCCTTATTGTTATTGAAGACCAGTTTTAGGCCATGGTGTTCTGATACCCCGCATGGGATTATTTCTATCTTTCTGTACCTGTTGAGGCCCGTTTTTTGACCAATTATATGGTCAATTTTGGAGAAAGTACCATGAGGAGCTGAGAAGAAAGTATATCCTTTTGCTTTAGGATAGAATGTTCTATAAATATCTATTAAGTCCATTTGATTCATGACTTCTCTTAGTCTGTATACGTCTCTGTTTAATTTCTGTTTCCATGATCTGTCCATTGATAAGAGTGGGGTGTTGAAATCTCCTACTATTATTGTGTGAGGTGCAATGTGTGTTTTGAGCTTTAGTAAGGTTTCTTTTATGTATGTAGGTTTCCTTGTATTTGTGGCATAGATATTTAGGATTGAGAGTTCATCTTGTTGGATTTTTCCTTTGATGAATATGAAGTGTCCTTCCTTATATTTTTGATGATTTTTAGTTGAAAATTGATTTTATTTGATATTAGAATGGCTACTCCACCTTGCTTCTTCCGACCATTTGCTTGGAAAATTGTGTTCCAGTCTTTCACTCAGAGGTAGTATCTGTCTTTGTCTCTGAGGTGTGTTTCCTGTAGGCAGCAGAACGCAGGGTCCCATTGCGTATCATGTTTGTTAATCTTTGTTTTTTTATTGGGGAGTTGAGGCCATTGATGTTGAGAGATATTAAGTAATAGTGATTATTGCTTCCTGTTATATTTATATTTGGATATGAGGTTATGTTTGTGTGCTTTTCTTCTCTTTGTTTTGTTGCCAAGTCGATTAGTTTCTTGCTTCTTCTCGGGTATAGCTTGCCTCCTTATGTTGGGATTTAACATTTATTATCCTTTGTAGTGCTGGATTTGTAGAAAGATATTGTGTAAATTTGGTTTTGTCATGGAATATCTTGGTTTCTCCATCTTTGTTAATTGAGAGTTTTGCAGGATACAGTAACCTCGACCTGCATGTGTGTTCTCTTAGGGTCTATATGACATCTGTCCAGGATCTTCTGGCCTTCATAGTTTCTGCCGAAAATCTGGTGTGATTCTAATAGGTCTGCCTTTATATGTTACTTGACCTTTTTCCCTTACTGCTTTTAATATTCTTTCTTTATTTTGTGTGTTTGGTGTTTTGACTATTATGTGACGGGAGGTGTTTCTTTTCTGGTACAATCTATTTGGAGTTTTGTAGGCTTCTTGTATGCCTATGGGTATCTCTTTTTTTAGGTTAGGGAAGTTTTCTTCTATGATTTTGTTGAAGATATTTACTGGTCCTTTGAGCTGGGATTCTTCACTCTCTTCTATACCTATTATCCTTAGGTTTGATCTTCTCATTGAGTCCTGGATTTCCTGTATGTTTTGGACTAGTAGCTTTTTCTGCTTTACATTATCTTTGACAGTTGTGTCAATGATTTCTATGGAATCTTCTGCTCCCGAGATTCTCTCTTCCATCTCTTCTATTTTTTGGTGAAGCTCGTATCTACAGCTTCTTGTCTCTTGTTTTGGTTTTCTATATCAAGGGTTGTTTCCATGTGTTCTTTCTTGATTGCTTCTATTTCCATTTTTAATTCCTTCAACTGTTTGATTGTGTTTTCCTGGAATTCTTTCAGGGATTTTTGCGATTCCTCTCTGTAGGCATCTACTTGTTTATTAATGTTTTCCTGTATTTCTCTAAGGGAGTTCTTCACATCTTTCTTGCAGTCCTCCAGCATCAAGATCAAATATGATTTTGAAACTAGATCTTGCTTTTCTGGTGTGTTTGGATATTCCATGTTTGCCTTGGTGGGAGAATTGGGCTCCGATGATGCCATGTAGTCTTGGTTTCTGTTGCTTAGCTTCCTGCGCTTGCCTCTCACCATCAGGTTATCTCTAGTGTTACTTTGTTCTGCTATTTCTGACAGTGGCTAGACTGTCCTTTAAACCTGTGTATCATAAGTGCTGTAGATCTGTTTTCCTGTTTTCTTTCAGCCAATTATGGGGACAGAGTGTTCTGCTTTCGGGCGTGTAGTTTTTCCTATCTACAGGTCTTCAGCTGTTCCTGTGGGCCTGTGTCTGAAGTTCACCAGGCAGGTCAGTTGCAGCAGATATGTTGGTCTTACCTGTGGTCCTGAGGCTCAAGTTTGCTCGTGGGTGCTGCCTATCAGCTCTCCGCGGTAGCAGCAACCAGGAAGATCTGTGCCGCACTTTCCTGGATCTTCCGTTTACCAGGGTTCCAGATGGCATTTGGTGTTTCCCTCTGGCGTCAGAGATGTGTGCAGAGTGCAGTCTCTTCTGGTTTCCCAGGTGTGTCTGCCTCTCTGAAGGTTAGCTCTCCCTCACACAGGATTTGGGTGTAGAGAACTGTTTATCCGGTAGGTCTCTTCAGGTTCTGGCAGTGTCGCAGACGCAGTGCTCCTGCTGCTCCTGGGCCCTCCTCTATGGGAACCCAGAGGCCGCATACAGTTTCCTCTTGAGTCAGGGATGTGGGCAGGGGTGGGCAGTGTTGGTGGTCTTTTCTGCTCTGCAGCCTCAGGAGTGCCCACCAGACCAGGCAGTGAGTTCTCTCTCCCCCGTGGTTTGGGAGCAGAGAGCTGCTGCGGGCCGGGATCCGGGGGTTTGGGACTCCCGTTAAACACTGGAAGAGCCTGGTCCTAGAGGAATTTTGCCTATGTGTGTCCTGAGTTAACCAGGCAGGTCTCTTGCAGCAGAAAAGTTGGTCTTACCTGTAGTCCCGAGGCTCAAGTTTTCTCTTGGGGTGCTGCCTACGAGCTCTCCGCAGCAGCAGCAACCAGAAAGATCTGCGCCGCCCTTTCTGGGAGCTTTTGTGCACCAGGGTTCCAGATGGCATTTGGTGTTTTCCTCTGACAATATGACATTTTATAAGCTGTTTTACACATATTGGAAGATGAACGTGACACGGCTTGGTCTTTTTCTAAGCTCCGTGCATTTGGCCTGTGCTCTTCTTACATGAGGATGGATAGCATTTGGTTTTTGATGCTCCTCTTGAGGCTCAGAGAGCCCCTCAAGCATCATTTAGATGAATGACGGGGGCTGGAGAGATAGCTGAGCAGTTAAGAGCACTCGCTGCTGTTGCAGAGGACTTGAATCCAGTTTGCAGCACCCACAGAGCAGCTCACAAGCATCTCTAACTCCAGTGCAAGGGGATCTGATGTCATCTTCTGGCCTCTGCAGGTACTGCACCCTTGTGATGCACCCCCACACAGGCAGAGGAAATGCTCATAATACTTTTTTTTTTGATTAGATGAATGATGGAAATGGGAAGTTGTTTTTTACATGGTTATGTCTTCTTTGCCTAATGAGCTCTTACTCCATGTTGTAATCTCAGTTTCTAATCAGACTGCACCCTGGGATTCCAAGGTCACATACATTCTTCTTTGGGTCCTCCATGCTTCAAGCTCTGTATCTTTTACTGGTCTTTTTCCATCTACCATTATCGACTGAATCCCATTCATATTTAGTATATGTGTGTGCATGTATGCACGTGTGTATGTGTATGTATATGTAACTGTTGTATGTATGTGTATGTAGTATGTTTGCTATGTTGTATATATCTGTGTATATATTTATATGTGTGTGTGTAGTATGTGTGTTTATGTGTGTGTATGTATGTTGCATGTTGTATATCTGTGCATGCATGTATATATGTCTGTATATTGTATATGTCTATGTGTATGTATGTCTATGTGTATGTGTATGTATGTTTGTATGTTGTATGTGTATATATTATATGTTTGTATATTGTATGTGTGTTTATGTGTGTGTATGTATGTTGTATACCTGCGAATGAATATATATATGTCTGTATGTTTATGAGTGTGTGTGTGTGTGTGTGTTGTATGAATGCTGTGTGTGTTGGTATACACACATGTATATCCCTCCTTAGGTGCTGTTTAACTTGTATTTTGAGACAAGTTCTCTTACTGATCTGGAAACAACCCCAACCCCTCAGTTTTGAGACAGAATCTTATACTAGCCTGGCTCTTGCACATAGGTTTGTCTGGCTAGTCAGGAAGTCACAGGAATTTACCGTTTTCTCTCTCCACAGCTGTGAGATTACAAATACCTGCAACCACACCTAACATTTTTCTTCTTTTACAAACTTTTTATATTTACATTTATTTTTATGTGTATGTATTTTTGCCTGCATGTGTTCCCTGTGTGTGAAATGCCCACAAAGACCAGAAGAAGGTACCAGATTCCCTAGACTTGGATTATAGTTGGTTGTGAGTCTCTGTGTGGGTGATTGGAACTGAACCTGGGTCCTCTGGAAGAGCAGCCAGAGTGATCAGCCACCAACTCATCTCTTTAGCCCTCTTCTTTCCCATGTTGTAAAATGTAAGTTATGGGAATTGCTCTTGGGTCTTCACTCCTGTAAGACAAGCACTTTTCTGACAGATCCCATCACCTCATCTAAGGGATTTAAGTTCTTAAGACAAAAATTCCCAGAGCCAGTATGTCCCTTTGACAGTTAAGGTGGGGTTTGGGGTGGGTTGGTAGCAGCTGAAAAGAAAGGTCAAGAATTCCTCACAGGAATTTGAGGTTTGAGCTCCAGGAAGGGGGTATCAAGAATGTTCAAGAAATGGCTGACCAGTCTTTGAGGCAAGATGAAGATGACTTTAGTTTGACTCAGACAGGATGCCGTGTTCTCTGTGGTAAGTGAGTGGAGTCCAAGGGAGGTCATGCGCTCTTGAAGCGAAACCTATCCCAGCACAGTGGTCACACAGAAGGGGAGAGCTTCTCTGTGACAGGCTTTGATCCTTTCCAGAGAATCGTATGGATGGAAGTCAGATTTGCCATTGTGGGCCCCGTGGAAGATAAGATCACAGCCTTCAGTCCTGTGCCCTGCCCCACAAGTGCTGAGCCAAAGACTCACATCTTTCTTCCCAGTTTTCCAAACTGCGTCTCACTGTTTACACAGATTAATCCCATCTGTTTTCCAGAGCATCCCATGAGCCCTTAGCCTACCAGGGTTTTAATCCAGTGCAGAGCCCTCTTGAATTTCTTTCAAATGTTCCAATTTATGGCCTGAACAAAGCGTTTTCTTAGTAACATTAATACCTTTTATGCTTCTTCAAATGTGGCACCAGAGTGGAATAAGACACACCTGGGGCTTGATTACGGTGGTTTGAGCGCATAAGAAAAGGTAAGATAAGGAAAACAGCGGCCTCCCAAAAGGTAGATGGGGTTATGCAGCTCCATTAAATTATGTTTATGGTTGAACTTGTCAGTATTGTATAACACAAGACGGCTATCCTGCAGTCAGTCTATCAGTGATTTGTCATTTATTAGTGCCTACAAATTACTCTTTGTACCTGTCCTGTTCTTCTGGCTCCTTATAAATCAGAGCTGTTGTGGTTCATGAACTTCTACAGATGTCAAGACCTGTGTGTACCGTGTCTCTTGCTGATGTGTCTCCATAGAAGACCTCATACGAATACTATCCAAACTATTCCACAAAATTGAAACAGATGGAGCACTATCGAATTCCTTCTATGAAGCAACAATTACTCTTATACCTAAACCACACAAAGACCCAACAAAGAAAGAGAACTTCAGACCAATTTCCCTTATGAATATCGATGCAAAAGTACTCAATAAAATTCTTGCAAACCGAATCCAAGAGCACATCAAAACAATAATGCACCATGATCAAGTAGTCTTCATCCCAGACATGCAGGGATGGTTTAAAATACGGAAAACCATCAATGTGATCCATTGTATAAACAAACTGAAAGAACAAATCCACATGGTCATTTCATTAGATGCTGAGAAAGCATTTGACTAAATTAAACATCCCTTCATGATAAAAGTCCTGGAAAGAATAGGAATAAAAGGCCCATACCTAAACATAGTAAAAGCCATATACAGCAAACGAGTTGCTAACATTAAACTAAATGGAGAGAACCTCGACACAATCCCATTAAAATCAGGGACTAAACAAGGCTGCCAACTCTCTCCCTACTTATTCAATATAGTTCTTGAAGTTCTAGCCAGAGCAATCAGACAACAAAATTAAATCAAGGGGATACAGATTGGTAAAGAAGAAGTCAAAATATCACTACTTGCAGATGATATGATATTATATTTTAGTGATACCAAAAGTTCCACCAGAGAACTATGTCAGCAATTTTGCTGGGTATAAAATAAACTCAAATAAATCAGTAGACTTCCTCGACACAAGAGAGAAACAAGCAGAGAAAGAAATTAGGGAAATGACACACTTCATAATGGACCCAAATAATAAAGTACCTCGGTGTGACTTTAACCAAGCAAGTAAAAGATCTGTACAATAAGAACTTCAAGACTCTGAAGAAAGAAATTGAAGAAGTCTTCAGAAGATGGAACGATCTCCCATGCTCATGGATTGGCAGGATTAATATAGTAAAAATGGCCATTTTACCAAAAGCAATCTACAAATTCAGTGCATTCCCCATCAAATACCAATCCAATTCTTCAAAGAGTTAGACAGAAAAATTTGCAAATTCACCTGGAATAACAAAAAACCCAGGATACCTAAAATTATTCTCAACAATAAAAGGACTTCAGGGGGATTCACTATCCCTGAACTCAAGCAATATTACAGAGCAATTGTGATAAAAACTGCATGGTACTGGTAGAGAGACAGACAGATAGACAAATGGAAGAGAATTGAAGATCCAGAAATGAACCCACACACCTATGGGCACCTGATTTTTGACAAAGGAGCCAAAACCATTCAATGGAAAAAAGATAGCATTTTAAGCAAATGGTGCTGACTCAACTGGAGGTCAACATGTAGAAGAATGCAAATCGAACCATGCTTATCACCCTGTACAAAGCTTAAATCAAAGTGGATCAAGGACCTCCGCATCAAACCAGATACAATCAAACTAATAGAAGAAAAACGAGGGCAGCATTTTGAACACATGGACACTGGAAAAATTTCCTGAGCAAAACACCTATGGCTTATGCTCTAAGATTAAGAGTCGACAAATGAGATCTCATAAAACTGCAAAACTTCTGCAAGTCAAAGGAAACTGTGGTTAGGAGAAAATGGCAACCAACAGATTGGGAAAAGATCTTTACAATCCTTCAACAGATAGAGGCCTTATATCCCAAATATACAAAGAACTCAAGAAGTTAGACAACAGGGAGACAAATAGCCCTATAAAAATGGGGTTCAGAGCTAAACAAAGAATTCACAGCTGAGTAATGCCGAATGGCTGAGAAACACCTAAAGAAATGTTCAACATCTTTAGTCATAAGGGAAATGCAAATCAAAACAACCCTGAGATTTCACCTCACACCAGTGAGAATGGCTAAGATCAAAAACTCAGTTGACAGCAAATGCTGGTGAGGATTCGGAGAAAGAGGAACACTCCTCCATTGTTGGTGGGATTGCAGATTGGTTCAACCATTCTGGAAATCAGTATGGAGGTTCCTCAGAAAATTGGACTATACATGGACTGACCCTGGATTCTGACCACATAGGTAGCAATGAATATCCTAGCAAGATCACCATGGGAAGGAGAAGCCCTTGATCTTGCTACGACTCAACCTCAGTGAACGTGATTACTGGGAGGGGGCATTAATGGGAGAAGGGTGGTGAGTTAAACACCCAATAAAAGGGGAGAGGGAGTGGCTAGGGTGATGTTGGCCGGGAAACTGAGAAAGGGAATAACAATCGAAATGTAAATGAGAAATAATCAAGTAAACAATGGAATGGAGATGTGGTATTGAAGGAGACACTTAAATGAATCAACATATCAAAGTTTTGGAAATAATTAATTTCAAGTATATATTGAAGAAGGAGAAATAGATCACACCTACAATAGTCTTAATGTACCTCTAGAAATTTTAAAATCAAAAAGTTGGAGATCATCTAGAATCTTTCCCAAACTGAACAAAGATGCTTTGCATACTTTCTTGCTTCTTACAAAGAAAATATTATGGAATGGGTTTTGAGAAGGCTTTATTTCCCAACAAAGGAGACTCACTGAGATGCAGGTCTAGGCTAAGAAGGTTTGTTTGCATGTGTTCCATTACGCATTCAGACATAGTTACTGTGTTTCTATGACTCTTCAAATGTGGGCTTGATTAGATTAGGTACACTGTTAATTGAGGACATTTTCTCATTTGTGACATAGACTAGGTACACTGATAATTGTGGATATTATCTCATCTGTGACATAGACTAGGTACACTGATAATTGAAGGACACTTTCTGATCTGTGCCATACACTAGGTACACTGATAATTGAAGGACATTTTCTGATCTGTGACATAGACTATGTACAGTGATAATTTGAGGACATTTTCTGATCTGTGACATAGACTATGTACAGTGATAATTTGAGGACATTTTCTGATCTGTGACATAGACTATGTACACTTATAATTGAGGACATTTTCTCATCTGTGACATATTGTAGGTACAATGATAATTGGAGGACATTTTCTCATCTGTAACATAGACTAGGGAAAGTGATAATTGGAGGAAATTTTTTTGATCTGTGACATACTGTTCTTCTGTCTCTTGCCAGAGTATGTCCTGTGCAATGGGAACCTCTCTCACTTATTTCTTCATTTCAGGAATGCAGTTGCCTTCCCTATGATGTTTAGACATAGCACCTCCTCTGACGTGTGATGTGCAGTGAGGCATTTCCAAAGAGTATCACTGTGACTTGGGTTGACAAGCAATCACTGTGATGAGCTGTCTGAGGAGCTGTCCTCACAGATGTGAGGAGCTGTCCGAGAAGCTGTCCTCACATATGTGAGGAGCTGTCCTCACATACTCCATTACAAGATGGCACCGGCATCCGGCAGAACGCACCTAGTAAAAAGGGCAATACGCAGGCGCCTGGTAACTTCCCTACTCAAAGGGACAAGTACGTTTTGGCATGTCATCTGGCATAATTGGTAGTGACCAGTCAGAGAGTGACACGTCCTAGGTGAGGATAGTTTCCTATATAAGGGACGGTTATTCCTCACTCGGCGTCTCTGCATTGTAAGCTTATGCTCTCCCTCTCAAGATGCATTAAAGCTTTTCTGCAGTAGGATCCTGTGTGTGCCGCGTCGTTCCTGCTGGCGAGACGTAGCGCCGGACAAATCACATTCTGCTACAGTAAACCATTCCTCATCTAGCATGATGCCTCGGCACTTCCAATGCAATTCCGTGTGTGGAATTTATTTTTATACTAATGGCCAGCACTGTAACTACATTTCACGACTTTCTTTATTCTGTCATTAGACTCGGGACAAGATTTTAGATTTATAATTTATGTTTCAGTCTAGGTCTCTGAAAGTCTTTTATGTCAACTATAACATCAGAAACTTCCAAATCTACCACTAAAACATGCATTGGGTTAAGGAACCCAATGAGCCTTTTATTATTTTGATCATTTGTACAAAGAATTTCTCTTCCAACTAACTGATAAAGACATGAATTGCACTGTTATTGTGTTGCCTCGGTATCCCCTACTGCATTGCACCTGGACAGAGGGTTCACAATAGTCCAGTTCTTTAGCAATTCACAATATTGCATTTCCAAATACAAAAGAATCCAATCCCCTCTCCTTGAGTTTCTCACTATCAAACATTCTGTTCTATTCCTCAAATCATATTGTATTATAGGCCGCATATTTACTAAAATCATCTTGAATATTTCAGCATTTTAAAATAAACTTTATAGCAAGAAACAGAAGGGCAGGTGATGTTACCATTTGGTAATTATAAAAAACAACAAACTTAAAAATATACATAATGAAAAAGGGACATAACTATTTCTAACCATGCAACGTAACTCTGTTATGCCCTGAAATGATCACAATGTTTTTATATCAAATATTTATTTTTATTTATTTCTCAATATTTTAAGCCATGTTTTAATTTCTGATTATGTGGAATCAATAAAGAATGTATTATTCTTTAACTCCAAGGAAATAAAATAACTTACCTTCTGATATATAACCCTGAATATTCTACATTTTCATGAGGAATAAAATAGCTTATAGATAAAATTATTGTGTCTGTAGGTAGATTAGAAATTAAGTCTGTTATAAATATAAAGTTGGGACCAGACTTACCTTACTGTGAAAGGCAAACTAAGCTTGTGTGTCTCCTATGAACTAAGATGCATCATTATCCTTTCTCATGTGTAGGTCTGATTTATAGACACCATTGCTAGTTTTTTCATGTATGGACACGAAAAAAAGTGAAATTAGTGTCTCAAATTATTATCTTATTTTAATATAAAGTATGTAGACATCCTGGAAATATATACTGATACATTTAACTTCACACCATTTCTTTAGTGGTAAATTAATTTGCTTTTAAAAGAAATGTTGGAAAGGAGTTCAAAATGGATTTAAGGTAAGAGTAACTGCTGTGCAAGTTTCATGACATCATTGGGTCCATGACTCGATGTTGGAAAGTTGGACTCTAGTTATCCACCTGTGAAGTGTGACATATACATGTGCAGACATATATGCAAATAAACATAGAGATGCACACACATCCACACATGAAGGTACACACAAAAAAAAAGAACATATACATTCAAAGGTGGTTTTGTTCTGTTTGCTTTGCTTTGTTTTCATTTACTAGTAATGACTCATACCTTTAATTATATCATAAAATCGGGGAAGGGGATGACAAGTAGGAGGCCAGAGCTTCACATGTGAGAGCTTCAGAGCAGTTAGTACATGGCTAATATGAAAAATGTGAGAACTTTTCTCAAAATCCTAAGAGCTTGAAGTACAGATCAGGGCCTCCCTGGCATAGAGTACATTATGGCTTTGATTTTCACAACTGAAATTTTCATTCAAAATTCAGGTACTTCTCTATTGAATGATTTTCAAATAACCAAATTGTGATTAATTTTTAGAATTCATTTTATGTTCAAATGTAAATCTCCTAAACTCTAACCTTTATCTCTGACTTTCTAAACCAGAAAAGGCATAGGAACATTCAATATATCTGGCCTTATATGTTGTATATTTTCATTTTAAATGGCTTTTTTATAGCATTATAGTTTTCCTGGGATTTACAGATTACCTCCGTGGAATATTAGGGGATACAGACTTAGAACCATTGGGTCAGACCTTGACTAGTTCTTTCACACAATTTAGCATTACTCTTTCTGGAGACATAAGGAGCTGTTGCTGAGCTGTGGCTAAGACTGAGTGTGGATTACAATAGTGTCGACATCCTTCTCCAATGTGAAGCCATACATGTTCCTTAAACACATTCTTGAAAGATAGTTTCCATAATTCATGGAGTTTTCATTAGATAGCTACATACTTTCATTTTGGAGGATGTTTTTGAAGACTATTCTGGCATTTAAGTCAATTGCTATCCCTCTTTCGTGGGAAATTTGTTTCTTTTCTGGATGCTTCTAGGAACTGTGTTTCTGCTGTTTGCCGGGTTCAGTTTGATCACCTGGGTTCAGATTTCTTTTTATTTATAATGCCTGACATTTGTTAGGTTGAGTATTTTATTGCTCACATTCTACAATTCCTTTATTGTTGTGCCTGCATACTTTTCTCTTCTTATTTTGACTTTTCCACCTTTTAATCTTCTGTAAAGCCATGGCTCTTCCACCAGTATGGAGCCTGGGTATTGCTCATCACTGTTTCTCATGTATGAGCTGTTCTATAGTGTTATCAGTTTTCAATGTCTAAGAGTATAGATTCTAGTTTTTGGTATTTATGAAATTTGCAGAACATAACTTCTAGAATAAAATGATATCCTTACCTTTTCATTTTTTAGTTTTTCTGGAATGATTAAAATAAACAATTTATAGAGAATAACAAGCATAAGAAAACTGTATATTGTGAACATATTTCTGCAAGAGGTCTCATGTACTGATGCAGCTGAAATATCGAGATTTGCCATGTTTTCTGTGACTGCTCCCTCATCTCCCTTCTCCTTTCCCCACAGTGATAGTATTTACTCATTTACTTTTCTTCTCCCCTTACATTTGTTATTCATTAGTTGTGTGCTCAAATGCTACAGTATTCTAGTTAGTTGAGAGGACAATTTTCAGAAGTGACTTATTAGCTTCTGCGATGTGGGTCACAGGGATTGATCTCAACAGTTCAAGCTCAGCTTGGCAAACAACCACACTTAGCCAGGGAACCTTTAAGCAATCCCCAAATTTAATATTTCCAAATACTATCTGAGAACATTTCTATGACTTCAGAATTATTACCTGGATTATTTTAGTGGAAAGTTATTATTTGGGAATTAAGTTTGTACATTATAGCCACAGTGCTATAATGCTACCCATTCTTCTAATTTATGCACTACTCATTACATTTGTATATATGTTAAAAAAAACCCTACTTAGCCAACAAGCACAACCTCTGCTGATAGTATTATAGAGCTTCCTTATATTGATGGCTATGTCTCTACATCATTTTATGCTCACTGTTTTGGCATACTGATTTCTCTTTAATTTATATTCATGATGCACATCATGAAGACCCTTTTGTTTTGGCTGTTTGGATGATAGTCATTTCCCTGGTATTATTTCATTGAGGACACAAACACTTACTGAACATTGACATATTTACATTTATACTGTATAATTTTGTCTGGTGATTTGACCTTACAATTTATGGTGAAGCGGAAAGTAATCTCTAGTGAAGTAAAAGTCAAACTGTTCAAAAAATTGACTACCTGTATTCTTTTTGTTTATCAATTATTTTCAATAGTACGATACAAAGAAGTCTCTCTCATCCTAGTATTTACTCTTACTTATGTAAAAAATTAATTAGCAAATTAATTAAAATTATTTTAATACAGTAGTTTTTCTATGCTTACAATACCTAGATGTAATACTTTAGCCATGTCCTTCTGAACTCTCCTGCATACTATAGAGTAAATATACTTATTGTGCACAAGAACACATAAGAGGCTACAAAAATACCTCAGCTGTTAAAGGCTTGTGACCCAACCAAATTGTCAATGAAACTGAAATTACTCACTGTATATTAGGTGTTTGTATTGAAATAGTCACATAGTACCTCTTTCTAATTCTCTACATCATATCAGGTCAAATTATAATGATAGTGAATCCATGCCATTACAAAATTCACCATTATATCAAATACCTTATTTGAATTATTTAACATGAGTTTTGGTTTAATCTTCATATTCTATACCAAAGGAAACATAGTGCTCTCCTATAATCAACGAGCCACATTGTCTGCAGTAATCTAGTATATTAGTAAAATATCAAATATTGGTTTCTTTAGTTCATTTACTTTGCAGAGATCTAACCTCAGCAGAAATGCTGAAATGAAATATAAATTAAGTAAACTCACTGAATAAAATATAAATCTTTTTAAAAGAAAAATGATAATGTAAAATGAGTTATAAAACACAGATAAATCACAAAATTCAAACTCAGATTACCCCCACCAAACACCCAGCTCACTGAAAATAAATAACATGGACCCATTATATAAGTAAGTACCTGTGAGCACATGCTTGACAACACTCTAAGTTCTTTCTCTCCCTGTACATTAAGGGAGAAGGGTTAATGGTTTCCCCTAAGTTCTCAGAATTATCTATGGTTCTGGTTAAGATGCAACGAAAAACCTAGAATGCCTGTTTATGGAAGATGAGTTTTTTTCTTATTTGCATCCTTAATGTATCATAATTGATGATATTCTAGATGCCTAGTGAAGACGTGTTATATAAATAAATGATGAAGAAGATTCAATTTAAAATTATATTATGTTTATTAGAAGAATTTTTCCTCTCAATTTCATAACCATTTTATATAATACACACTCTGTCATTCTTCTGCATAGATTCTAGTCAGGATGTATCTTAATAATCCATGCTTATTCAAGTGTAGTTTGTATCTATTTTTATCCATCTCCGCATGACAACCCCCTCAATATATATTTCATATAGAGGAAATGCCTATCCTGATATTTCCATTTATTATGATGACACTATCAAGAAGATACAAGGTTAATATTTCTGGCTGCGCCCAGAGATGAAATAGTACAAAAGCTCACTGTACACATATTCGGTGGGGGAGAAAGCTGGACTCCCAGAATCATGGACAATTCTGAGAACTTAGGGGAAACCATTACCTCTGCTCACATTCCTGTTCTGAGAGGAAGCTGTTTAGAGCCCTATGGATACAGGAACCTAGGAAGAATAAGGGGTGGGATCCTTCCAGTATCTACCTGTGTCCAGATATGAAAGTCAGTGGCCCGGAAAAGTAACACAACTGAGAACACAGGCCAGATCAACCCTTCTGCTCCAAGCAACCAGGCTGGAGGCCTCAGGATACAGAAAACAAGAGCAGTCTGGGACAGGACACTTCCTGTTTCTGCCTGCACCCATTGCTGATCTGGTCCTACATATCTCTGTACCCACATCTTGGTGGGAGAAAAGAAGTCTATAGGAACAGTGACAAAGTGTTTTACAAGATGGTCAAGCCACTGTCACAGACAGCAAGACCATGAAACACCAAAGAACACCTGATGACAAGAGTCAGGCACAGGAACCTAAGCAACAGAAACCAAAACTACTTGGCATCATCAGAGCTCCCTTATCCAAAGAAAGCAAATATTGTATATCCCAACAAACTGAAAAAGCAAGATGTGGATTCAAAATCCTTTTTGATGATGATGATAGAGGACATTGAGTAGGGAACAAATAAAACTCTTCAAGAAATACAGGACAACAAAGGTAAAAAAGTAAAAGCCCTTAAAGGGGAAACACAAAATTCCTTCAAGAATCACAGGAAAACACAGTCAAACAGATGAAGGAATTTAAAAAATCTAGGATCAATAAGTGGAAATAGAAGCAATAAAGAAAGCACAAAGTGAGACAACCCTGGAGGTGGAAAACATAGGGATAAAATCAGAAGTCATAGACAGAAGCATCAGAAAGAGAATACAAGAGATAAAAGATAATAATCTCAGGGGTAGTAGATACTGTAGAAAACATTTACTCAACCATCAAAGAAAATGTAAAGCCCCAAAACCTCCTAATGGAAAACAACCATGAAATCCGGGACACAATGAATAGATCAAACAAAAGGATAATGGGTATAAAAGAGAGTGAAGATTCCCATATAAAAGGGCCAGGAAATATCATAAAAAATTATAGGAGAAAACTTCCCTAACCTAAAGGGAGCAATGCCTATAATAATAAAAGAATCATACATTTACCCAAATAGATTGGACCAAAAAGAAATTTCTCCCTTCACATAATAGTCTAAAAACCAAATGCACAAAACCAAGAAGGAATATTAAAGGCAGTAAGTGAAAATGTCAGGTAACATATATAGGCATATTTATAAGTATTACACCAGACTTCTCACCAGAGACTATGAAAGTCAGATCCAGAGTGGATTTTATAAACACAAAGAGAAAATATATGACAGCACCGGCTACTATCCCCTGCAAAACTTTCAAACAACGCAGCTAGTGAAAGATATTTTATGGTAAACTAAATTTACACAGTATATTTTCACAAGTCCTGCCCTACAAAAGATAATAGATGGGAAACTCCAACACAAGGAGGGAAATAACACCGTATAAAAAGCAAGAAAGTAATCCTCTTTAAACAAACCCAAAAGAAGAGAGTCACACAAACATAATTCCACCTCTACCAAAAAATAATAACAGAAAACCACAATAACTAATCCTTAATATCTCTTAGCATCAGTGGGCAATTCTCCAATAAAAAAGACATAGACTAACAGACTTCATACATAAAGAAGAACTAGAATTTTGTTGCATAAAAGAAACACAGCTGGGGTTGGGGATTTGGCTCAGTGGCAAAGCACTTGTCTAGGAAGGGTAAGGGCCTGGGTTCGGTCCCCAGCTCCGAAAAAAGACACCCCCAAAAAAAACACAGCTCAGTTGACAAAGACAGATAGTATCTCAGAATAAAAGTCTGGAAAAAATTTTTTCAAGAAAATGGTGTGTAGAAACATCCTGGAGCATAGATTCCAGTATCTAATTCATCCAAAAATTATCAAAAAAAAAAAGATAAGGAAGGACACTTCATTTTCATCAAAGAAAAAAATTTCCCTAGGGTCAATTCTCTCTTCTGAATATCTATACTCTGCATCCAAGGGCACCTATATTTATAAAGGAAACCGTACTAAAGCTCAGGCTAACGAAATAGTAGTGGGAGACTTCAACAACCCACTCTCAGCAATGGCCAGATCATGGAATGGGAAACTGAAGACACAGAGAAATTAACAGATTTTGGATTTAAGAAATATCTATAGAATATTTCATACTTGAACAAAAGAATATACCTTATTCTCTGCAACTCATGCAACATTCTCCAAAACTGATAATACATTTGGTCATAAAAGAGGCATCAAGGGGTTGGGGATTTAGCTCAGTGGTAGAGCGCTTGCCTAGGAAGCTCAAGGCCCTGGGTTCAGTCCCCAGCTCCGATAAAAAAGAAACAAAAAAAAAAGAGGCATCAACAGATACAAAAGAGTGAAATAACTCCATGCATTTTCTCACAATACCATGACGTAAGACTGGACTTCAATAACAACAAAAATGTCAGAACGCCCTAATAAACATGGATATTGAACAATATTTTACTCAGTGATAACTTGGTAGAGGAAGAACTAAAGAAAAACATTAGAAATGTTTTAGAGTTTAAGGAAAAGTAAGGCACAACAAACTCAAACTTATGGGACACAATGATGTTATAGCTAAGAGGAAAACTCAAAGCTCTGAAAGTATCCAAAGTGAAACTGGAGGGAGCATACATTAGTAGCTTGACAACAAATATAAAAGCTCAAAAACAAAAAGAAGCAGATACACCAAACAGGAGCAGAAGGCAGGAAATAATCAAACTAAGGTCTGAAATCAACTAAGGAGGAAAAAAATAACTCTACAAAGAATCAATAAAACCAGGAGCTGGGTCCAAGGGTAAATCAACATGATAGATAAACCTGAGCTAGAATGACAAAAGGGCACAGATAAAGTATCCAAGTAAAAAAATCAGAAATGGAAGGGAAACAAAACAACAAAATCTGCAGAAATTCAAAACATCATCATACCGTATTACTGAAATTTATATTCAAGAAAAGTAGAAAATCTGGATCAAATGATCATTTTTCTATACAGGGAGCAGCTTCCAAAGTTAAGTCAGGGTCAGATAAAATATCTAAACTGTACCATGATTCCTAAAAAATTAGAAACAATTATTAAAAGGCTCCCAACTTGGAAAAGATCCCAGGACCAGATGATTTTAGTGGAAAATTCTATCAGCACTTTCTAGAATCAAATACCACCATTGTCCAAAATATTCCACAAAATACAAACAGAGGAACACTACCCAATTCCATCGATGAAGCTACAGTTATGCTTATACCTAAAGCACACAAAGACCCAATAAAGAAAGTGAACTTCAGAAAAATTTCCCTTATGAATATTGACAAAAAATAGTCAATCAAATCTTTGGAAACAAAGTCCATGAACACATCAAAATGATCATCCTTCACTATCAAGGAGACTTCATAACAGGAATGCAAGGATAGTTCAATAAGGAATTCCATCAACATAATCCACTAGATAATTAAAATGAAAGATAAAATAACATTTTCATCTCATTAGATGCTGCGAAAGCATTTGACAAAATAAAACACCCCTTCATAGCCAAAGTCTTACAATTATAGGAATTCAAGGCCCCTACTCAACAACAGTGAGGTAATGTACAGCAAACCAATAGCCAAAAATCAAACTAAATGAAGAGAAACTTGAAGGTCTCTCTCTAATATCAGGGACTAGACAAGGCTATTCATTCTCTCCCTACTTATTCATTATAGAACTCAATGTGCTAGTCTGACCAATTAGACAACAAAAGGAGGACAGAGGGATACAAATATTAAAGGAAGAGGTCAAT